>NC_063375.1:7027695-7037798 GCF_021869965.1 Rhincodon typus
TGAAATAAGCACGTTAGTCAAAACAACATCGAATGTTGAGTCATTTGTTGAAGTTGAGATTTTGGTTTTCTAAAGTGCTTTTCTGAGTGAAACAAGCATGTTCGTCAAACCAACATCAAAAGGTATGTCCGTTGGTGAAGTTGAGATTTTATTCTACTAAAATGCTTATCTCACTCAAATAATCATGATAGTCAAACCAAAATCAAAACTTGAGTTATTTGCTGAAGTTCAGATTTTGTTTTCCTGAAGTGCTTATCTCACTGAAATAAGCATGTCAGTCAAAACAGTATGAAAAATTAATTCATTTGGTGAAGTTGAGATTTTTGTCTTCTGAAGTGCTTATCTGACTCAAATAAACATTTTAGTCAAACCAGCATCAAAAGTTGAGTGTTCTGGTGAAACTGAGATTTCGGTCCTCTGATATGCTTATGTCAGTGAAATAAGCACGTTCGTCAAAACTAAATAACAACTTGAGTCATTTGGTGAAGTTCAGATTTTGGACTTCTGAAGTGCTTATCTGAGTGAAATAAGCATGTTAGTCAAAACAGCATCAACTTTTAATCCTTTGGTGAAGTGGAGATTTTCGTCTTCTGATATTCTTATCTTGCTGAAATAAGCATTTTAGTCAAACTAATATCAAAAACTGAGTTATTTGGTGAAGCTGAGATTTTGATCTTCTGAAGTGCTTAACTCGCTGAAATAAGCATGTTAGTCAAAGCAACATGAAAAATAAAGTCATTTGGAGAAGATCAGATTTCGGTTTTCTGAAGTGCTTATCTTACCGAAATAAGCATATTACTCAAAACAACATCAAAAGTTGAGTCATTTGGTGAAGTCGAGATTCTTCACTTCTGAAGTGTTTATTTCACTGGAGGAAGCCTGTTCGTCAATCCAACACCAAAATTTGAGTCATTTAGTGACGTTCAGATTTTGGTCTTCTGAAATGCTTTCCCACTGAAATAAGTATGTTCGTCACAACAGCATTAAAAGTTGAGTGTCTTGTTGAAGTTGAGATTTTGGTTTTCTGCTATTCTTATCTCGCTGAAATAAGCACGTTAGTCAAAACAACATCGAATGTTGAGTCATTTGGTGAAGTTGAGATTTTTGATTTCTGAAGTGGTTATCTCACCAAACAAAGCATGTTATTCAAACAAACATAAAAAAAAACACATTTGTTGAAGTTGAGATATTGGTCTTCTGAAATGCTTATCTGAGTGAAATATGCATTTTACCAAAACAGCATCAAAAATTATTTCATTTGTAGCAGTTGAGGTTTTAGTCTTCTGATATGCTTATCTCGCTGAAATAAGCACGTTTGTCATAACAACATCAAAAGTT
Source organism: Rhincodon typus (assembly GCF_021869965.1). Lineage (NCBI taxonomy): Eukaryota > Metazoa > Chordata > Chondrichthyes > Orectolobiformes > Rhincodontidae > Rhincodon > Rhincodon typus. The sequence continues at coordinate 7,029,034 of NC_063375.1, forward strand.
GAGTGATTTGGTGATGTTGATATTTTTGATTTATGAACTCCTTATCTGACTCAAATAATCATCTTAGTCAAAACAACATTAAAAATTGAGTCATTTGGTGAAGTTTAGATTTTGGTCTTCTCAAGTGCTTATCTCACTGAAATAAGCATGTTCGTCAAAACAGCATGAAAATTTAAGTCATTTGGTGAAATTGAGATTTTAGTCATTGATATGCTTATCTCGCTGAAATAAGCACGTTAGTCAAAACAACATCGAAAGTTGACTCATTTTGTGATGTTGAGATTTTTGACTTCGGGAGTGCTTATCTCTCTCAAATAAGCATATTGGTCTAACCATAATCAAAACTTGAGTCATTTGGTGAAGTTCAGATTTTGGACTTCTGAAGTGCTTATCTGAGTGAAATAAGCATGTTAGTCAAAACAGCATCAACTTTTAAGTCCTTTGGTGAAGTTGAGATTTTAGAATTCTGATATTTTTATCTTGCTGAAATAAGCATTTTAGTCAAACTAACATCAAAAGCTGAGTTATTTGGTGAAGCTGAGATTTTGATCTTCTGAAGTGCTTAACTCGCTGAAATAAGTATGTTAGTCACACGAACATCAAAACTTGAATCATTTCGTGAAGTTCAGATTTTGGTTTTCAGAAGTGCTTATCTTACTGAAATAAGCGTGTTTGTCAAAAAAGTATGAAAAATTAAGTCATTTGGTGAAGTTGAAATTTTTGACTTGTCTAGTGCTCACCTCAACGAAATAACCATTTTTTTTGTCAAACCAGCATCAAAAGTAATGTCCTTTGGTGAAGTTGAGATTTTAGTCATCTGATATGCTTATCTCGCTGAAATAAGCACGTTCGTCAAAGCAACATCGAAAGTTGACTCATTTGGTGAAGTGGAGATTTTTGACTTCTGAAATGCTTATCTCACTCAAATGAGCATGTTAGTCCAACTGTCATCAAAACCAGAGTCATTTTGTGAAGTCCAGGTTTTGGTGTTCTGAAGAGCTTAACTCGCTGAAATAAGGATGTTATTCAAAACAACATCAAAAGTTGAGTCATTTGTTGAAGTTCAGATTTTAGTCTTCTCAAGTGCTGAACTCACTGAAATAAGCATTTTAGTCCAACCAGCGTCCAATGTTAGGTCCATAGGTGAATTTGAGATTTCTGACTTCTGAAGTGCTTATCTCTCTCAAATAAGCATGTTAGTCTAACCAACATCAAAACTTGAGTCATTTGTTGAAATTGAGATTTTGGTTTTCTAAATTGCTTATCTGAGTGAAACAAGCATGTTAGTCAATACAGCATATAAAATTAAGCAATTTGGTGGAGTTAAGGCTTTCGACTTCTGAAGTACTTATCTTGCTGAAATAAGCAATTTAGTCTAACCAGCATCAAAAATCAAATCATTTGGTGAAGTTGAGATTTTTGACTTCCGGAGTGCTCATCTCACTGAAATAAGCATTTAAGTCAAACCAGCATCAAAAGTTATGTCCTTTGGTGCAGTTGATATTTTAGTCTTCTGATATGCTTATCTCACGCAAATAATCATGATAGTCAAACCAACATCAAAACTTGAGTTTTTTATTGAAGTTCAGATTTTGTTTGTCTGAAGTGCTTATCTCACTGAAATAAGCATGTGAGTCAAAACAGCATGAAAAAATATCTCATTAGGTGAGGTTGAGATTTTTGTCTGCTAAAGTGCTCATCTGACTCAAATAAGCATGTTACTCTAACCAACAGCAAAACTTGACTCATTTGGTGAAGTTCAGATTTTGGTCTTATGAAATGCTTAACTCACGAAAATAAGCATGTTGTTCAAAACAGCATGAAAAATTAAGTCATTTGGTGAAGTTGAAATTTTTGACTTCTGAAGTGCTTATCTCACTCAATTAATCATGTTCGTCGAACGAACATCAAAACTTCAGTCATTTGGTGAAGTTCAGATTTTGGTTTTCTGAAGTGCTTATCTCACTGAAATAAGCTTGTTAATCAAAACAGCATCAACATTTAAGTCATTTCGTGAAGTTGGGTTTTTTGACTTCTGAAGTGCTTATCTCACTGAAATATTCATTTTCGACCAAACAGCATCAAAAGTTAGGTCATTTGGTGAATTTCAGATTTTAGTCTTCTGATATGCTGATCTCGCTGAACGAAGCACATTAGTCAAAACAACATTAAAAGTTGAGTCATTTGGGGAAGTTGAGGTTTTGATCTTCTGAAGTGCTTAACTCGCTGAAATAAGCACTATAGTGAAAACAACATCAAAAGTTGAGTCATTTGGTGAAGGTGAGATTTTGAAATCTGAAGTGATTACCTCATCAAATACGCATGTCATTCAAACCAACATCAAAAACTAACTCATTTGGTGAAGTGAGATATTGATCTTCAGAAGTGCTTATCTGAGTGAATTAAGCATGTTATTCAAAACAGCATCAAAAATTAAGTCAGATGGTGAAGTTGAGATTTTTGATTTCTGAAGTGCTTATCTCACTGAAATAAGCATTTTCGTCCAACCAGCGTGCAAAGTTAGGTCCTTTGGCGAAGTTGAAACTTTTGACTTCTGAAGTGCTTATCTCACTCATATAATCATGTTCGTCAAACCATCATCAAAACTTGAGACATGTTGTGAAGTTCAGATTTTGGTTTTCTGCAGTGCTTATCTCACTGAAATAAGCATGTTAGTCAAAACAGCATGAAAAATTATGTCATTTTGTGAAGTTGGGATTTTTGACTTCTGAAGTGCTTATCTCACTACAGTAAGCATTTTAGTAAAATCAGCATCAAAAGTTATTTCCTTTGGTGAAGTTGAGATTTTAATCTTCTGATATGCTTATCTCGCTGAATTAAGCAACTTAGTCAAAACAACATCAAACGTTGAGTCATTTGGTGAAGCTGAGATTTTGATCTTCTGAAATGCTTCTCTCAATCAAATAAGCATGTTAGTCAAACCACCATGAAAACTGCAGTCATTTGGTGAAGTTCAGGTTTTAGTGTTCTGAAGTGGCTATCTGAGTGAAATAAGAATGTTAGTCAAAACAGCATCAACATATAAGTTATTTGGTGAAGCTGGGATTTTTGATTTCTGAAGTGCTTATCTCACTGAAATAAGCATGTTGGTTAAATCAACATCAAAACTTGAGTCATTTTGTGAAGTTGAGATTTTGGCCTTCAGAAGAGCTTAACTCGTTGAAATAACAATTTTGTTCCAAACGAAAGCAAAAGTTGAGTCATTTGGTAAGTTGAGATCTTCGCCTTCTGAAGAGCTTAAATCGCTGAAATAAGCATGTTAGTCAAACCAACATCAAAACTTGAGTCATTTGGTGAAGTTCATGTTTTGGTTTTCTGAAGTGCTTATCATACTGAAAGAAGCATGTTAGTCAAAACAGCATTAAAAATAAAGTCATTTGGTGAAGTTGAGATTTTTGACTTCTGAAGTGCTTACCTCACTCAAATAAGCATGTTCGTCTAACCAACATCAAAATTTCAGTCATTCGGTGAAGTTCAGATTTTGGACTTCTGAAGTGCTTATCTCACTCAAATATGCATGTTACTCAAAACAACATCAAAACTTAAGTCATTTGGTGAAGTTGAGATTCTTCACTTCTGAAGTGCTTATCTCGCTGAAATAAGAATTTCAATCCAACCAGCATCAAATGTTAGGTCATTTGGTGAATTTGAGATTTTATGCTTCTGATATGCTTATCTCACTGAAATGAGCACGGTTTTCAAAACAACATCAAAAGTTGAGACATTTGGTGAAGTTGAGATTTTTGACTACTGAAGTGCTTAGCTGAGTGAAATAAGCATGTCAGTCAAAACAGCATCAACATTGAAGTCAATTGGTGAAGTTGAGAGTTTTGACTTCTGAAGTGCTTATCTCACTGAAATAAGCATTTTAGTCAAATCAGCATCAAAAGTTAGGTCCTTTGGTGAAGTTGAAAGTTTAGTTTTCTGATATGCTTATCTTGCTGAAAGAAGCATTGCAGTCAAACCAGCAAATGAAAGGTTGTGAGTCTTGGTGAAATTGAGATGTTGGTCTTCTGATATGCTTATCTCGCTGAAATAAGCACATTAGTCAAAAGAACATAAAAAGTTGTGACATTTGGTGAAGTTCAGATTTTTGGCTTCTGAAGTGCTTATCTCACTCAAATAATCATGTTAGACAAACCAACATCAAAACTTAAGTCATTTGGTGAAGTTCAGATTTTGGTCTACTGAAGAGCTGAAGTCGCTGAAATAAGCATTTTATTTCAACCAGCATGAAAAGTTGAGACATTTGGTGAAGTTGAGATTTTTGACTTCTGAAGTGCTTATCTCACTCAAATATGCATGTTACTCAAAACAACATCAAAACTTGAGTCATTTGGTGAAGTTGAGACTCTTCACTTCTGAAGTGCTTATCTCGCTGAAATAAGAAGTTCAATCCAACCAGCATCAAAAGTTAATTCATTTGGTGAATTTGAGATTTTATACTTCTGATATGCTTATCTCCGCTGAAATAAGCACGTTAGTCAAAACAGCATCAATAATTAAAACATTTGGTGAAGTTGAGATTTTTGACTTCTGAAGTGCTTATTTCACTCAAATAAGCAGGTTAACCAAACAAACATCATAACTTGTGTCATTTCATGATGTTGATATTTTGATCATCTGAAGGGCTTATCTTTCAAAAAAAATGTCATTCAAACCAACAACAAAAACTAACTCATTTGGTGAAGTTCAGATCTTCGTCTTCTGATGTGCTTAACTGAGTGAAATAATCATGTTAGTCAAAACAGCATCAAAAATTAAGTCATTTGTTGACGTTGAGATATTTGACTTCTGAAGTGCTCAAATCGCAGCAACAAGCATGTTACTCAAAACAACATCAAAATTTGAGTACTTTGGTGACCTTCAGATTTCGGATTTCTGAAGTGCTTATCTTCCTGAAATAAGCATGTTGTCAAAACAGCATAAAAAGTTGAGAATCTTTTTGAAGTTGAGACTTTGGTCTTCTGCTATGCTTATCTCGCTGAAATAAGCACGCTAGTCAAAACAACGTAAAAAATTGTGTCATTTGGTGAAGTTGAGATATTGATCTTCTGAAGTGCTTACCTCGCTGAAATAAGCATTTTAATCCAAACAGCATTAAAAAATAAATAATTTGGTGAAGTTGAGATGTTTGCCTTCTGAACTGCTTAACTCGCTCAAATAAGCATGTTATTCAAAACAACATCGAAAGTTGAGTCATTTGGTAACGTTGAGATTTTGCTTTCTGAAGTGCTTATCTCACTCAAATATTATGTTAGTCCAACTAACATCAAAACTTGAGTCAATTGGTGAATTTCAGATCTTGGTCTGCTGAAGAGCTTAACTCGCTAAAATAAGCATTTTAATTCAACCAGCATGAAAAGTTGAGACATTTCGTGAAGTTGAGATTTTTGACTTCTGAAGTGCTTATCTCACTCTAGTAAGCATATTAGTCTGAAACATCAAAACTTGAGTCATTTGGTGAAGTTCAGATTTTGGTCTTCTGAAGTGCTTATCTGAGTGAAATAAGCATGTTCGTCAAAACAGCATCAACATTGAAGTCCATTGGTGAAGTTGTAATTTTTGACTTCTGAATTGCTTATCTCACTGTAATAAGCATTTTAGTGAACTCAGCATCAAAAGTTAGGTCCTTTGGTGAAGTTGAGATTTTAGTCTTCTGATATGCTTATCTCGCTGAAATGAGCATGTTATTCAAAACAACATGGAAAAGTTGAGTCATTTGGTGAAGTTTGAGGTTTTGATCTTCTGAAGTACTTGCCTCATGAAATAAGCATGTCTTTCAAACCAACATCAAAAACTAGCTCAGTTGGTGAAGTGACATAATGGTCGTCTGAAGTGCTTTTCTGAGTGAAATAAGCATGTTAGTCAAAGCAGCATCAAAAATTAAGTCAGATGGTGAAGTTGAGATTTTTGACTGCTGAAGTGCTTACCTCACTCAAATAATCATGTTAGTCAAACCAACATGAAAACTTGTGTCATTTGGTGAAGTTCAGATTTTGGTTTTCTGAAGTGCTTCACTCACTGAAATAAGCATGTTATTCAAAACAGCATGTAAAATTAAGTCATTTGGTGAAGTTGAAATTTTTGACTTCTGAAGTGCTTATCTGATTCAAATATGCATGTTACTCAAAGCAAAATCAAAAGTTGAGTCATTTGGTGAAGTTGAGATTTTTGATTTTTAAAAGAGGTTATCTCACTGAAATAAGCATTTCAGTCTAACCAGAATCAAAAATCAAGTCATTTGATGAATTTGAGATTTTTGACTTCAGTAGTGCTCATCTCACTGTAATAAGCTTTTTTTGTCAAACCAGCATGAAAAGTTATGTCCTTTGGTGACGTTGAGATTTTAGTCTTCTGATATGCTTGTCTCTCTGAAACATGGATGTTACTCAAAACAACATGAAAAGTTGCATCATTTGGTGAAGTCGACATTCTTCACTTTCGAAGTGCTTATTTCACGAGAGGAAGCCTGTTAGTCAATCCAACATCAAAATTCATTGGAGTTCAGATTTTGGTCTTCTGAACTGCTTTTCCCACTGAAATAAGCATGTTAGTCAAAACAGCATCAAAAGTTGAGTGTCTTGTTGCAGTTGAGAATTTGGTCTTCTGCTGTGCTGATCTCGCCGAAATAAGGACGTTAGTCAAAACAACATCGAAAGTTGAGTCATTTGATGAAGTTGAGTTTTTAGTCTTCTGATATGTAAATCTCGCTGAATTAAGCATGTTAGTCAAACCAACATCAATTCTTGAGTCACTTGGTGAAGTTCAGAATTTGGTCCACTGAAGACCGTAACTCGCTGAAATAAGCATTTTAATTTAAATAGCATCAAAAGTTAGGTCATCTGGTTAAGTTGAGATTTTTGACTACTGAAGTGCTTATCTGAGTGAATTAACCATATTAGTCAGAACGGCGTCAAAAATTAAGTCAGATGGTGAAGTTGAGATTTTTGATTTCTGAAGTGCTTGTCTCACTGAAATAAGCATTTTAGTCCAACCAGCGTGCAAAGTTAGGTCCTTTGGTGAAGTTGAGATTTTTGACTTCTGAAGTTCTTATCTCACTCAAATAATCATGTTAGTCAAATCAACATCAAAACTTGAGTCATATTGTGAAGTTCAGATTTTGGTTTTCTGAAGTGCTTATCTCACTGAAATAAGCATGTTCGTCAAAACTTCATGAAAAGTTATGTCATTCGGTGAAGTTGAGATTTTTGACTTCTGAAGTGCTCATCTGACTCAAATAAGCATGTGAGTCCAACCAAAATCAAAACTTGAGTCATTTGGTGAAGTTCAGGTTTTGGTCTTCTGAAGTTCTTATCTGAGTGAAATAAAGATGTCAGACAAAACAGCATCAACATTTAAGACGTTTGGTGAATTGAGATTTTTGACTTCTGAAGTGCTTATCTCACTGAAATAAGCATTTTAGTCAAATCAGCATCAAATCTTAGGCTCTCTGGTGAAGTTGATAGTTTAGTCTTCTGAAGTGCTTATCTCACTGAAATGAGCATGTTCGTCAAAACGTAATGAAAAATTAAGTCATTTGGTGAAGTTTGTTTTTTTGACTTCTGAAGTGCTTATCTCACTAAGCATTTTAGTCAAATCAGCATCAAAAGTTAGCTCCGTTGGTGAAGTTGAGATTTTAGTCTTCTGATACGCTTATCTCGCTGAATTAGGCACCTTAGTCAAAACAACATCAAAAGTCGAGTCATTTGGGGAAGTTGAGATTTTGATCTTCTGTCGTCCTTACCTTGTTGAAATAAGGACGTTAGTGAAAAGCACATCAAAAGTTGAGTCATTTGTGGAAATTGAGATTTTGATCTTCTGACGTGCTTAACTGGCTGAAATAAGCATTGTAATTTAAACAGCATCATAAGTTAGGTCATCTGGTGAAGTTGAGATTTTTGACGACTGAAGTGCTTATCTCACCCTGTTAATCATGTTAGTCAAACCAACATCAAAACATGAGTCATTTTGTGAAGTTAAGATTTTGGTTTTCTGAAATGCTTATCTCACTGAAATCAGGACGTTAGTCAAAACTTCATGAAAGATTACGTCATTAGGCGAAGTCGGGATTTTTGACTTCTGAAGTGCTTAACGGTCTGAAATAAGCATGTTAGTCTAAACAACATCAAAACTTGAGTCATTTGGTGAATTTCAGATTTTGGTCTTCTGAAGTGCTTAACTGAGTGAAATAAACATGTTAGTCAAAACAGCATCAACATTTAAGGCATTTGGTGAAGCTGGGATTTTTGATTTCCGAAATGTTTATCTCACTGAAATGAGCATTTTCGTGAAATCAGCATCAAAAGTTAGGTCCGTTGGTGCAGTTGAGATTTTAGTCTTCTGATAGGCTTATCTCGCTGAATTAAGCTTGTTAGTCAAAACAACATCAAAAGTTGAGTCATTTGGGAAAGTTCAGATTTTGGTTTTCTGAAATGCTTATCTCACTGAAATAACAATGTTAGTCAAAACTTCATGAAAAAATAAGTCAATTGGTGAAGATAAGATTTTTGACTTCTAAAATGCTTATCTGAGTGAAATAAGCATGTTCGACGAATAAGCATCAACATTTAAGTCGTTTGGTGAACTGAGATTTTTGACTTCTGAAGTACTTATCTCACTGAAATAAGCATTTCAGTCAAATCAGCATCAAAAGTTAGGTCCTTTGGTGAAGTTGATATTTTAGTCTTCTGATATGCTTATCTCGCTGAAATAAGCATTTTAATTTAAACAGCATCAAAAGT
>NC_063375.1:7037808-7039501 GCF_021869965.1 Rhincodon typus
ATTAAGCACGTTAGTCAAAACAACATCAAAAGTTCAGTAACTTGGTTCGTTGAGATTTTGATCTTTTGAAGTGCTTACCTCGCTGAAATAAGCGTTTTAATTTAAACTGCATCATAAGTTAGGTCATCTGGTGAAGGTGAGATTTTAGCCTTCTGATATGCTTTTCTCGCTGAAATAAGCACGTTAGTCAAAACAACATCGAAAGTTGAGTCATTTGGTGAAGTTCAGATTTTTTTATTTCTGAAGTGCTTATCTCACTGTAATAAGCATGTTATTCAAACCATCATCAAAACTTGAGTCATTTGGTGAACTTCAGATTTTGGTCAACTGAAGAGCTTCACTCGCTGAAATAGCATTTTTTCAAAGCAGTATCAAAAGTTGTGTCATTTGGTGAACTTCAGATTTTGGTCGACTGAAGTGCTCAACTCGCTGAAATAAGCATGTTGGTCAAAACAACATCAAAATTTGAGTCATTTAGTGAAGGTGAGATTTTGATCTGCTGAAGTGCTTAGGTCATGAAATAAGCATGTCATTCAAACCAACATCAAAAACTAACTCATTTTTTGAAGTGACATATTGGTCTTCTGAAGAGCTTATCTGAGTGCATTAAGCATGTTAGTCAAAACGGCATCAAATATTAAGTCAGATGGTGAAGCTGAGATTTTTGATTTCTGAAGTGCTTATCTCACTGAAATAAGCATTTTGGTCCAACCAGCGTACAAAGTTAGGTCCTTTGCTGAAGTTGAGATTTTTGACTTCTGAAGTTCTTATCTCACTGAAGTAAGCATTTTAGTCAAATCAGCATCAAAAGTTAGGTCCTTTGGTGAAGTTGAGATTTTAGTCTTCTGATATGCTTATCTCACTGAAATAAGCATTTTAGTCAAATCAGCATCAAAAGTTGAGTCCTTTGGTGAAGTTCAGATTTTGGCTTTCTGAAGTGCTTATCTGAGTGAAATAAGCATGTTAGTCAAAACAGCATCAACATTGAAGTCATTTCGTGAAGTTGAGATTTTTGACTTCTGAAGTGCTTATCTCACTGAAATAAGCATTTTAGTCAAGTCAGCATCATAAGTTAGGTCCTTTGGTGAAGTTGAGATTTTAGTCTTCTGATATGCTTATCTCTCTGAAATTAGCATTTTAGTCAAACCAGCATCAAAAGTTGACTCATTTAGTGAAGTTGAGATTTTGATCTTCTGAAGTGCTTAACTTGCTAAAATAAGCATTTTAGTCAAACGAACAGAAAAAATTGTGTCATTTGGTGAAGTTCAGATTTTTGGCTTCTGAGGTGCTTTACTCGCTGAAATAAGCATTTTAATTTAACCAGCATTAAAAATTACGTCATTTGGTAAAGTTGAGATTTTTGACTTCTTCAGTCCTCATCTCATTGAAATAAGCATTTCAGTCCAACCAGCATCAAAAGTTACGTCCTTTGGTGAAGTTGGTAAGGTGAGCTTTGCGTCTTCTGATATGCTTATCTCTCTGAAATAAGCATGTTGGTCAAAACAACTTCATCAGCCCCTGATAAATGAACCCTAAAACATAGGAGCCCCAGGGTACAAACGCTGAAGTACCGAGCCTCCTGTATATAATCGCTACAACACATGAAAAACTAAAGGAACTGCGAATGCATCAAAATCAGGAACAAAAACATAGTTGCTGGAAAAGCTCAGCAGTTCTGGCAGCATCTCCGACA
>NC_063375.1:7040001-7058542 GCF_021869965.1 Rhincodon typus
TCCCCCTACCGCATCCCAAAACCAGCGCAGCTCGTCCCCGCCTCCCTCACCTTTCCGTCCTCCCACCTATCCCCTCCCCCCATCTCAAGCCCCACCCCCATCTCCTACCGACTAACCTCATCGCGCCCCCTTGACCTGTCCGTTCTCCTTGGACTGACCTATCTCCTCCCTAACTCCCCACCTGCACTCACCTTTACTGGCTCCATCCCCGGCTCTTTGACCTGTCGGTCTCCTCTCCACCTATCTTCTCCTCTATCCATCTTCTATCCGCCACTCCCTCTCTCCCTATTTATTTCAGAAACGTGTTTCCCTCCCCCATTTCTGAAGACGGGTCTAGGCCCGAAATGTCAGCCTTCCTGCTCCTCTGATGCTGCTAGGCCTGCTGTGTTCATCGAGCTCTGCACCTTGTTATATCAGATTCTCCAGCATCTGCAGTTCCTACTACCAAAGAGGAAAATGAGACCCTGTTAGCGGTTCCAGGTCAGTACTGAAGCACTGTCAGAGGGATAGAACTGCTGGAGAGTCAGAGAGTCAATAATGAGGTAGCGCCTCTTCTTAAGCGGGTGTGAACTGAGGAAGTGCTTCACATGTATAGGGTCCGTATTGAGGTAATGCAGCAGCACCAGAGGGTCAGAATTGTTGGGTGCATTATTGTGAGAGGGTCAATCTTGAGGCAGTGTCTCATTCGAAACGGGTCAGACATGTTGGAGTGCCAAAAGATTGCAGCACTGTGAGAATGTCAGACTGAGGGAGTGCCTCATTGTCAGATAGTCTGTACTGTCAGAGCTTCCGTACTGAAGCAGTGCCTCATTGTCAAAGGGTCCACACTGGAGGTATTGCAGCAGTTATGTGCCACAGGGGTGGGTGCTGGGACCTTTGTTATTTGTTACTTATGCGAATGATCTGGATGTGAATGTACAAGGCATGATGAGTAAGTTTGTGGATAATGCAAAAGTAGGAGATGTCATTGATAGCAAAGAAGGTTATCCAAATTTATAGAGGCTTCTCAATCAGATGGGCAAGTGAGCTGAGGATTGGTAAATACAATTGTATACAGATACAGGTGTGCACTTTGGAAAGTCAAACCAAGTTAGGATTTATACAGTAAATGGTAAAGTCCTGAATTTCATTCTCTGACAATGTTGCACTCCTTCAATACTGAACTACAACAAAGTGGGACAGCCTCAGGCAGACACTCTGACAATGAGGCATTCCCTCAGGGCAATAATCTTTAATTGTAAGTTAATCTGTAATATTATTTGACCTGTTAAGTTCACAATACTTACCGTGTCTCCTGTAGAATACGCAGTTGCTCTCCCTCGAGCTCTGCCTCTGGTTATGCGAAGCTGCTTTCTTCCATACTAGCCTCAGAAATAACATTCGCCGTAACTGTAACCCGAGATTCAGCCCAAACGCCAACACTCATGTAAACCCTAAGTCCAACCTCAGCCCAAATCCTAACCTCAGTCCTAACCCAAACCATAACCCTCAGTCCCAATGCTGACCCTAACCTTACCTCTAACTCCAGCCTCAGCCCTAACACCTACCCTCAGACCTATAACGCAAGCCTCATCCCTACACTAACCATAGCCTTAGTCCTAAACCGAACCTCGCCTCAGCCCTGCTCCTAACTGAAGACATAGAGCCTCCGGGACAGAATCCCGAAGACACAGAGCCCCCCGTACAGAAACCCGAAGAAAGAGACCCCTTTCAATTAACTGTAAAACACGGAGCACACTATAAATAATCCCTAAAACATAGACATCCCTGTAAATGAACCGTGAAACACAAAGCCTTCTGTAAGTAACCTCCGAAGCAGGATCTCGTTTAAACAAATGCGAAAAAGAGCCCCCTGTAAATACACTCAAGCACAGAGACCCCTTTAAATATAACCTAAGAAATGTCCCTCGGGAAGTAAAATGTAAAAGACAGAGAACCCAGTAAGAAACCAGAAAACACAGAGACGTCTCGAAAGAAACCCTAAAACAGAGCCCCCTGTAAATAATCCAAAACACAGAGCACCCTGCACACGAACCCCAAACGTTAACTGTTTTTGCCTTCACAAGTGCTGCCAGACCTGCTAAGCTTTTTCAGTTATTTTGTTTTTGTTCCTGATTTAAAGCATCTGCAGTTCCTTCGGTTTTCAATTAACGAGACAGTCAGTTAGATCAAATGGTTATGTATCACATATTTACCAGTCGGATTCAAACACGCAGTAACCGTTCGCTCATGTGGTCACTTGCTTATCTTATAACCTTTGCCCCTGAATATCCTGTGGTCTGCCCTGTTTACTCATATCGGTTAGCACTTAACAACGCTCCCGGAGTCTGGCTGGCGTGTGTTTAGTAATACAGGGTCAATCGCCTTAAAATATCTTTTTCTGTGGTTTTTGTGTGACACTGTATCATAAGCCTCTTTACTGTTGTACTAAAGGTCCTCTTTACCAATGCACCCACAAGCGCTCCATATGACCACTCTCGCGCCCTCATTCATTCATATCTTTACTGACCACTCATTAGCGTACTGTGTTTACTATTACCGCATTTGATTCATTCATTCATAAAACTGCATTCTTGTCATTATTTTCACTGATAAAAGGAAACGAAATTAAAATGTTCCTTACACCCCATTACTGCCTTTTCACAGTTTGAACCCTTGCTGCTAACAGTGTCCAAACTTGTGTCTACATCAGAGTCAATCCCTGAGTATGTGTTAATTTTCTAATCTATTCAGAACGATACGATTGAATCTATCGTGTCACCTGAAACTATGAAAAATTATAATATTAATAAGCCCTCAACAAACGTCTCCCAGGACTTGAATATCTTGCGGGACATCAGACAAGTTTTCTGCGTTACCACGTCTCTGTTCGATACATATTGAACAGGGTCCGCGTAACCCTTTAAGAAAGCTACTCTCAAAATAGCGCTTCCGTGAAATTGAATGAAAGAATGAGTAAACCGGCAATAGTGAAATCTCAAGAGCCAGCCGCGGTAACTAGGCTACTGAACTTTCTGTTGTCATTAAGTAATTCCCAACCCAGTCAAATCATGTAGGGTTGATAATCTTTCTGGCATTCTCTAACTTTAAACGAATAAAAGGACAGACGGCCATGATTGGCCTACTTCAAATACCTCAGTCCTGACCCGCTAACAATGAGGCGCTCCCTCAGTCCTGACCCGCTGACAATGAGGCGCTCCCTCATTCCTGACCCGCTGACAATGAGGCGCTCCCTCAGTCCTGACCCGCTGACAATGAGGCGCTTCCTCAGTGCTGATCCGCTGACAATGAGGCCCTCCCTTAGTCCTGACCCTAGTACAATGAGGCGCTACCTCAGTCCTGACTCGCTGACAATGAGGCGCTCCCTCAGTCCTGACCCCAGAAGAATGAGGCGCTCCCTTAGTCCTGACCTTAGTACAATGAGGCGTTCCCTCAGTTCTGTCCCTCTGACAATGGGGCGCTCCCTCAGTCCTGACCCACTGGCAATGAGGCTCTCCCTCAGTCCTGGCCCTCGTACAATGAGGCGCTCCCTCAGTCCTGACCCTCGTACAATGAGGCCCTCCCTCAATTCTGACTCTATTACAATGTGGCTCTACCACAACAATGACCATCAGACAACACTACACCTCCCCATTACTGACTCTTTGTCAAAGAGGCATTGCCTCAGACTATGATGTACTATCTCAATCCGAACAATTCGCCGTGCTGTACTGGGAGCTGTGCTAATTCGTGTTGATTTACAGTGAGCTTGTGTTTTAGGCTTTATTAATTGGAGGCTCTGTGTTTTCGGGTCTCCTCTGAGAGTTTATTTACAGGAGGCTTAGTTTTAGGGAGGATTTGCAGGGGTCACTGTTTCAGAGTTTATTTACTGGGAGATCTATATTTTACACTTTATTTACAGGGGAGTCGGTCTTTTAAGGTTCCTGACTGGGGGCTTTGTCTTTTCCACTTTATTTCCTGAGGGACCTTTCTTCGGTTATATATAAAGGGGTCCCTGTGCTAAGGGTGTATATACAGGGGGCTCTGTTTTTAGCATTTTTCCAAATGAGACTCTGCTTCGGAGAATATTTACAGGAGGCTGTGTGTTTCAGAGTTCATTCACAGGGATGTCTGTGTTTTAGGGTATCTGTACACGATGTTCTGTGTTTTAGGGATTATTTATAGTGGTCTTTGTTTTACAGGTTACTGAAAGGCGTCTCTGTCTTCGGGTTAATTTACCGGGGACTGTTATTTATAGGTACGTCTATCTTTTCAAAGTTTATTTGTAAGGGGCCCTGTCTTATGGATAATTTACAGGTGGGCGGAGTGTGGAGTGTAATTGCAGGTGCTCAGTGTTTTCGGATTTATTTAGAGGGGGTCCGATGTTTTACCTTCTACTTCCTGGGTGATGTGTGTTAGAGTTCATTTAAAGGGGTCCGTGTATTTGAGGGTATAATTACAGGAGGCTTTGTTTTTAATATTTGTTTAAATGGGGCTCTATATTTTAGGGGTTATTTACTGTGAGCTCCGCGTTTTACGGGTTATTGAAAGGCGTTTCTGAGGGTATATTTACAGGCGGCTCGGTGTTCGAGGGCTTTTGTGCAGGGCTGAGGCGAGCATGAGAGGTGAGGTTAGGGTCAGCGCTGGGGCTGAGGGTTATGGTTTGTGTCGGGCCTGAGGCGAAGGCTCAGGGTTTGGCCTGAGGTCAGGCTCAGAGCGTTTGCAAGGGTTAGCGTTAGGGCTGAATCTCGGGTTAAGGTTTGGGGTCGGGTTATTTCTGGGGGCAGCGAGAAAGAAAGCAGCTTCGCATAGTCAGAGACGGAACCAGAGGGGGAGCAACTGCGTATTCTACAGGAGACTGGGATGTTTTGTAAACTTAACAGGTCAAATAGTATTACAGATTAGTTTATAATTAAAGCTTATTGTCCTGAGAGAAAGCCTCATTGTCAGACGGTCCGCTTGAGGCTGTCCCTCTATGTTGTAGTGTCAGTACTGAACGAGTGCACAATTCTCAGAGGATCACATTCAGCCGACGCCCCATTTAAAAAAAAAATATGTAATTTAGTTATGTAGCACTCCCCCAGTAAGAATTTAGAATAAGGCTCAGCCTCAGTCTTGAGACTATGACTGATACACTCCCAGAGTTCTAACCAACTGACACTGCTGCAATCGCTCAGTGCGGACCATTTGACAATGAGGCACTGCTTCAGTACCGAAGCTCTGACAGTACTGACTATCTGACAATGAGGGAGTGAGTCAGTCTGACATTGTCACTGTGCTGCAATCGTGTGGCACTCCCATAAGTCTAACCCCTTGAGAATAAGACACTACCTCAGTCATGACCGTCTCACAATAATGCACCCCAACAGTTCTGACGCTCTGGTGCTGCTGCATTACCTCATTACAGACCCTATAAATGTCAGGCACTTCCTCAGTTCTGACCCTCTTACAATGAGGCGCTACCTCAGTATTGACTCTCTGATTATAATGCTGTCCAGCAGTTCTGTCCCTCTGTCGGTGCTTCAATGCTTGCCTGGACCAGGCAAATTCCTCATTGTTAGCGGGTCCGTTCTGTGGCAGTGCCTCCTGGTAATGGGATCATATGAATCTGTAATACTATTTGACCTGTTAAGTTTACAATACATCCCGAGTCTCCTGTAGTATACGCAGTTGCTCTCCCTCCGGCTCTCGGTTTGCGAAGCTGCTTTCTTTCTCCTTACTCTCAGATATATCCCTAACCTTAACCTTAGATTCAGCCCTAACGCTTGCACTCGCGTAAGCGCGAAGACTAACTTCAGCCCGAAGCCTAACTTCAGCCCAAAGCCTAACCCAAACCATAACCCTTCGCCCTCATGCTGGCCTCATCCTACACGAGCCATAGTCTCAGGCCCAAACCGAACCCAGAGTCAGCCGTACTCTGGGCCTTTAAACACGAAGCCGCCTGCACAGAGGCCCTCAAACACAGAGACCCCTTTCAATAACCTGTAAAAAGCGGACTTCACTGTAAATAACCCCTAAATCACAGAGTCCTATTTAAACAAACTTCAATAACAGAGACCCCTGTAATTAAACGCTCAAATACACAGAACCGTTTAAATGAACTCTCACACACATCGCCCAGGAAGTATAAGGTAAGACACAGGGATCCTTCTCAATAAATCCGAAAACACTGAGCACCTTTAATTACACCCCAACACTTAGCCCACCTGTAAATTATCCGTAAGACAGGGCCCCTTACAAATAACCCTAAAAAGACAAAGCTACCCATAAATAAACAGCCTCCTGCAAACAAACCCTAAAACAGAGACCCCTTTTAATAACCTGTAAAATACGTAGCTTAATTCAAATAATCCTTAAAACAGAACCCTCTGTAATTATACCCTCAAATACACAGACCCCTTTAAATGACCTCTAAAACAGATGCCCTTGGAAGTATAATGTAAAACACAGTGCTCCCTCTGAATAATTTCGAAAACACAGAGCTCCTGTCAATACACCCCAACATCGAGGCGACCTGTAAATTATCCGTAAAACAGGGCCCCTTACAAATAAATCCTAAAAAACAGAGCCAGCTACAAATAAAGAGCCCCCTGTAAATAAATACCAAAACACATAGTAAAAACACGAAGAACTGCGGATGCTGCAAATCAGGAAAAAATACAAAGTTGCTGGGAAAGCTCAGCAAGTCTGGCAGCATCAGTGAGGGAGAAAAAAAAAACAGAGTTAACGTTTCGGGTCAGGTGATCCTTCCTCAGAACCTCTGGCTCACACGTCTTTAGTAATGCAGGGTCAATCGCCTTAAAATATCCTTTTCTGGTTTTTGTAAGGCACTTTAACATTATTACATAAGAACATTAGAACTGAGAGCAGGAGGAGGCCATCTGGCCCTCCAGTCTGCCCCGCTATTCAATAAGATTATGGCCGATCTTTTTGAGACTCAGCTCCACTTACCCGCCCGCTCAAAATAAACCTTAATTCCTTCACTGTTCATAAATTTATCCAGCCTTGCCTTAAAAACATTCAGCGAGGTCGCTTCAACCGCTTCACTGGGCAGGGAATTCCACAGATTCACAACCCTTTGGGTGAAGAAGTTCGTCCACTACTGAGTCCTACATCTGCTTCCTTTTATTTTGAGGCTATGCCCAAAGTCCTAGTTTCACCTGCAAGTGGAAACAACCTCCCTGCCTCCATCTTATCTATTCCCTTCATAATCTTGCATGTTTCTACAAGATCTCCTCTCATTCTTCTGAACTCCAATGAGTATAATCCCAGCCTACTCAGTCTCTCCTCATATTCCAACCCTCTCAACTCTAAAATCAACCGAGTAAGGCAAGGCTGGATAAATTCAACCGAGTGAATCTCCTCTGCACCCCGTCCAGTGCCAGTATATCCCTTCTCAAGTAAGGAGACCAAAACTGCACACAGTACTCCAGGTGTGGCCTCACCAGGACCCTATACAGCTGCAGCATTACCTCCCTGTTTTTAAACTCCATCCCTCCAGCAAAGACAGACAAAATGCTATTTGCCTTTTTAATTACCTGCTGCGCCTGTAATAAATACTACATTTAGCGATTCATGCACAAGGATACCCAAGTCCCTCTGCACAGCAGCATGCTGCATTTTTTTACGATTTAAACCATAGACCATTTTGTTGTTATTCCTACCAAAATGGATGAACTCACATTTTGTACAACATCTGCCAGACGTTTGACTACTCACTTCGACTATATATCCCTCTGCAGACGTCTTCTGCACACTTTGCTCTACCGCTCAACTTAGTGTCATCTGCAAATTTTGACACACCACACTTAGTCCCCAACTCCAAATCATCTATGTCAATTGTAAACAATTGCAGACCCAACACTGAACCCTGAGGCACACCACTAGCCACTGACCGCCAACCAGAAAAACATCCATTTACCCGTACTCTTTATTTTCTACGAGTCAATCATCCTCTATCCATGCCAATACATTACCTGTAATATCGTGCAACTTTATCTTATGTCAAATGCCTTCTGGAAATCCAGATACACGACATCCACAGGTTCCCCATTGTCCACCATGCAAATAATGTCCTCAAAGAATTCAACCAAGTTAGTTAAACATGACCTACCGTTCATGAACCCATGCTGGGTGTTCCCAATGGGACAATTTATATCCAGTTGTCTTGCTATTATCTTCCTTAATGATGGATTCAAGCATTTTCCCCACAACCGAAGTTAAGCTAACTGGCCTATAGTTACCTGCTTTTTGTCTACTTCCTTTTTTAAACAGTGGCGTCACATTGGCTGTTTTCCAATCTGCGGGAACCACCCCAGAGTCCAGTGAATTTTGGTAAATAATTACAAGTGCAAGCCTCTTTACTGTTGTACTAAAAGTCCTCTTTACCAATGCACTCACAAGCGCTCCATATTACCACTCTCGCGCTCTCATTCATTCATAACCTTACTGACCACTTACTATCGTACTATGTTTACTATTACCGCATTTCATTCATAAAACTGCGATCTTGTCATACTTTTCACGATTAAAGGGAGACTAAATTAAAATGTTCCTTCCACCCTATTTACTGCCTTTTCACAGTTTTAATCCTCACGGCCTTGTTTTGCTAACAGTTGCCTAAACTGTGTCGACATCAGAGACTATCCCTGAGTATGTGTTAATTTTCTTATCTGTTCAGAACAACACCATCGTGTCAACCGAAGCTATGAAAGAGCATAATATTAATCAGCCCTCAGCAACCGTCTCCCAGGACTTGAATAACTTGCAGGACATCAAACAAGTTTACTGCGTTAGCAGAGATAGTAGGAACTGCAGATGCCGGATAATCTGAGATAACAAGGTGTAGAGCTTGATGAACACAGCAGGCCAAGCAGCAGAAGAGCAAAAGGAAGGCTGATATTTCGGGCCTTGACACTTCTTCAGAAATGAGGGATGGGAAGGGGGTTCTGAAATAAATAGGGAGAGAGGGAGAGGCGGATAGAAAATGGATAGAGGAGAAGATAGGTGGAGAGGAGACCGACAGGTCAAAGAGGCGGGGATGGAGCCAGTAAAGGTGAGTGTAGGTGGGGAGTTAAGGAGGAGATAGGTCAGTCCAGGGAGGACGGACAGGTCAAGGGGGCGGGATGAGGTTAGTAGGCCGGAAATGGGAGTGGCGCTTGAGGTGGGAGGAGGGGATAGGTGGGTGGAAGGACAGGTTAGGGAGGCAGGGACGAGCTGGGCTGGTTTTCGGATGCGGTGGGGAAGGGGAGATTTTGAAGCTTGTGAAGTCCACATTGATAACATTGAGCTGCAGGGTTCCCAAGCGGAATATGAGTTGCTGTTCCAGCAACCTTCTCGTGGCATCATTGTGGCACTGCAGGAGGCCCAGGATGGACATGTCGTCTGAGGAATGGGAGGGGGAGTTGAAATGGTTCGCGACTGGGAGGTGCAGTTGTTTTTTGCGAACCGAGCGTAGCTGTTCTGCAAAGCGATCCCCAAGCCTCCGTTTGGTTTCCCCGATGGAGAGGCGGGAACAACGGGAACAGCGGATGCAGTATACCACATTAGCAGATGTGCAGGTGATCTGCTTGATGTGGAAAGTCTTCTTGGGGCCTGGGATGTGGGTGATTGGGGAGGTGTAGGCGTCGGTGTAGCACTTCCTGCGGTTGCAGGGAAAAGTACCAGGTGTGGTGGGGCTGGAGGGGAGTGTGGAGCGGACATGGAGTCACGGACAGATAGCCCCTCTGGAATGCAGATAAGGGTGTGGAGGGAAAAATGTCTTCGTTGGTAGGGTCGGATTGCAGATGGCGGAAGTGTTGGAGGATGATGCGTTGGATCAGGAGGTTGGTGGGCTGGTACGTGAGGACGAGGGGGTTCTGTTTTGGTTGTTATTGCGGTGAGGGGGTGTGAGGGATGAATTGCGGGAAATGCGGGAGGCACAGTCGAGGGCGTTCTCGACCACTGAGGAGGGGAAGTTGCAGTCCTTGAAACACGAGGGCATCTGAGATGTACAGGAGTGGAATGCCTCATCCTGGGACCAGATGCGGCGGAGGTGAAGGAATTGTGAATAGGGGATGGCACTTTTGCAGGGAGGTGGGTGGGAATAGGTGTATTCCAGGTGGCTGTGGGAGTCGGTGGGCTTGAAATGGATATTAGTTTCTCGGTGGTTGCCAGAGATGGAAACAGAGAGGTCCAGGAAGGAGAAAGACGTATCAGAGATGGTCCAGGTATCTGAAGGTTGGAGTGGAAGGTGATGGTGAAGTGGATGAACTGTTCGAGCTCCTTGTGGGAGCACGAGGCGGCGCCGATGCAGTCATCAATGCAACGGAGGAAGAGGTGGGGTTAAGGGCGAGTGTCGCGACGGAAGAGGGATTGTTCCATGTAACCTACAAAGAGGCAGGCATAGCTTGGGACAATGCGGGTACACATGGCCACCCTCTTTGTCTGTAGGAAGTGGGAGGAATTGAAAGAGAAGTTGTTGAGGGTGAGGTCGAGTTCGGCAAAGCATGAGTGTGTCAGTGGAGGGGGACTGGTAGGGCCTCCGGGACAGGAAGAAGCGGAGGGCCTTTCGGCCAACTGTACGGGGAATGCAGGTGTCTCGGGACTGGACGTCCATGGTAAAGATGAGGTGTTGGGGACCGGGGAATTGGAAGTTCTGGAGGAGGTGGAGGGCGTGAGTGGTGTCACGGACGTAGACAGAGAGTTCCTGGACTAAGGGGGAGAAAATGGAGTCGAGATAGGTGGAGATAAGTTCAGTGGGGCAGGAGCAGGCGGAGACAATTGGTCGACCAGGGCAGTCAGGTTTGATGGAAAAGCTCAGCAGGTCTGGAAACATGTGTGAAGGAGAAAACAGAGATAACGTTTCAGGTCTGGGAACCCTTCCTCAGAACTTCAGTACACTGCCGACACTTAGGTGTTATCTTACTCCAACCCTCTCAGTGCTGCAATAACCCAGATTTGATCCTCTCTTCGCGTCGCACTCCCTCAGGACTGATCCTGTAATCGTCTGGCGCTGCCTCAGTAATGACCGTTAGACAACACTGCCCTTTCGCATTACTGACTGTCTGACAAACAGGCACTGCCTCACATCTGACTTGCCTACTATGAGGCACTATCTGAATTTGACTATCTCACAGTGCTTTACTGGGGGGTCTGTTATTTAGTGTTGATTTACAGTGGGCCTTGTGTTTTAGCTTTTATTAATTGGAGGCTCTGTGTTTTAGGGTTTTATTTTGCAGTCGTCTGTTTGAGGGTTTAGGGGGATTTTAGGGAGGATTTACTGGGTTTATTTACAGGAAGATCTATATTTTAAGCTTTATTTACAGCGGGCTCTGACTTTTATGGTTTCTTTACTGGGGGTTGTCCCGGCCCCAGCCTCCATCCCCAGCCTGTCGCAGCCCCGCCACCAGCCCACGGAACTGACCCTAACCCCGGCCCGCAGCCTGTCCCGGCTCGAGGCCCTAACCCCAGACCCGACACGTATCACAGCCTGTCCTGGCCCGGAAACCAAGCCCCCAAACCCCACCCCTACCCTAACCGGCCCTGGCCCCAATCCTAACCAAAAACTTAGCCCCAGTCCTAACTCTAAACCTGACCCCTGACCCGAGTCTTCAGCCCCCCGCCGAATCAAGGCCGACAGCCTGTCGCAGCCCCGGTCCAGCCGGGCCCGACCCAATCCGAGGCTCCAGCCCAGACCATCACCGTAAACCTAGCCTTCGCCTCAGCCCTCCGACACTGTCCCCAAAACGAACCAACACCTTCGCCCCAATCTGGACCCTGACTCTTAACGCGGTCCCAGATCCCCAGCCTGGCCTGGCCCAGCCCGACCCAATCCAAGGCCCCAGACCAGACCATCACCGTAAACCGAGCCTTCGCATCAGCCCTACGCACCGGCCCCAGATCCCAGCCTTCCGCCCCTATACCAGCCGTAACCCTAAACCCGTCCCCAGAACCCAGCCACCAGCCTGTCGCAGCCCCGACACTGCCGCAGCTTGTCCCCGACACCAACCCTAACCCCAGACTGTCCCGGGCGCGGCCCCCAGTCCACGAGCCCAGCCAGGGCCACCGGACACCGACCTTTACCCCTAGCCCTCGGCCCGAAGCCTGTCGTGGCCCCAGCTCAGGCACCCAGGCCCGACCCTACCCCACCCTGCCCAGACGCCAGCGACCTAGACCCAGACCCAGACCCAGCCATCAGCGTCCCCAGCCCAACACTCCCCCGCAACCTGTCGCAGCCCTGACCCTGACGCTAACCCCAACCACGGCCCTGAGCCTGACCCTGACCCCGATCGCGACCCGTTTAAGGTCGCAGCACCCAGCCCGCAGCCGCGACCCTAACCTCTGCCTGTCCCAGACCCGAGCCCGTACCTAACTCTAACCCCAGCCCCAGCCTGACCCGGCCCCCATCCTTCGACATAATCCCACCCTGTCCCTCTCCTGGCCCCGACTGTCCTGCGCCCGGGCCGTCGGCCATCCCACCACACCCTCCCCCCTCCCCCGACTGAGCTTGTCCAGGTCCTGGTCCCAGCCCACAACTACAGCCTCAACCCTGACCTCAACTCTTACCCTTGCCTCAGCCCTAACCCGAACCAGAGCCCCACCCTGACCCTCATCTGGCCTTAACCCTAACCTGTCTGAAGGTAAATACTGAGGAAGTGCCTCAATTGTCAATACTCACGCAGTGCCTCAATGCAAACTGGTCAGAATTGACAGCCTCATTGTCAGAGGGTCAGTGGCAGTGCTTGACAGTCGTGTCATGCTGAGGGACTGTCTCACTGTGAGAGGGTCCAGTGGGGTGCACAGTCTCAATATAATAGGGTGAGAAATAAGGCAGTGAAACACGTTTGCAGGACCAGTACAGAGATAGTCCAGTACAGTCAGAGGGTCAGGATTGAGCGAGGGCCTCATTATTATTGTGTCAGTACCGAGGGCACTGGCATATTGCCAGCCGGTCAGTTCTGAGACAGAGTCTCTTTGTCAGTGGATCAGCACTGAGGCTTTGCTTCAGTGCAATGGTGTCAGAATGGAGGCTTTCTCACAGACTGACGGGAAGCACTGAGGTATTTCAGCTCTATCAGGGTCAGAACCCAGGCACTACCTCATCAGCAAAAGATCACTTCTGCACAGTGAGAGAGGGTCAGACTGAAGGAGTGCCTCCTTGTCAGATGGTCAGTTCTGACACACTGCTCCTTTGTCAGAGGGTCATTGGTGAGGCAGTGCCTCTTTGTAATGGGATCAGAATTGTCAGGGGGCCAGTACTGAGCGAGAGCCTCATGATCAGAGGTCAACACTGAGTGAGTGTCTTATCAGAGATTCATTCCTAAGGGTGTGCTTCATTGACAAAGAGTCCATTCTGAGGGAGGGCATCATGTGAGAATACTGAGGGAGATCCTTATTCTCAGACGGGAAATGCAGGGTTACAGGGATGGGTTCAGGGGATGGGTCAGATGCGCTTAGTAGGGTCAGTGTGGATTTGGGCTTAATGGCCTGTTTTACACTGTGGGGATTCTATGATTCTGATGAGAGGATCAGTACTGTGGCATGTCAGCACTGTTGGAGGGTAAGATCAGTGGGAGTGCATAATTGTCAGAGGGTCACTACTGAGGCTGAGGCAGAGCCAGGGGACTATAGACCAGTGAGCGTCTGGACTGACATTCCAGTCTTACCTCAGAACTGATTCTCTGACAGAGCTGCAGTTCCTCAGTACAGACTCTGTAATCCTGAGGCACACCCTCAATCTTGACTCCATTTCAATGAGGCACTGCCACAATATTGACCCTCTGACAATGAGGCACTCCCTCAGTAATGACCCAGTGACTATAATGTACTCCCACAGTTCTGACGCGATGGCAACGAGGTCTGAAGTCATGCGACACCAGGTTATCGTCCAACAGGTTTACTTGAAAACACAAGCTTTTTGAGCCTCACTCCTCCTTCAGTCCAACATCGACACCTCCATATCACGGCAATGAGATCTGACAGTACTTCCATTCCTTCGGGCTAAACCGCTAATCGTGTGGCCCTCCATCCATTCTGATCCCATTATATTGAGGCACTGCTTCAGAATGGACCCTTCGTACTCACCCCCTGACAGTGTTGATTACATGTACTGACTATCTAAAATGTGAGCACTCCCTTGATTCTGACTCTCACAATGAGGTACTCGCTCAGGACCAATGCTCTGACAGTGAAGCACTTCCTCCAAACTGACCTGCTGACAACGAGGCAGTCCCTCAGGACTAACCTTCTGATAGATCTGCAATACCTCCGTACTGATCATCTAAACGTGTGAGACCCCTTCAATTCTTACCCTCTTACAATGAGACAGTGCCTCAATAATGACGGTCTTACAATGAGGCAATGCCTCAGAACTGACCCACTTAGAGTGCTGCACTACCACAGAACTGACCATCTGAACATGTGGCACACTCCGATCTGACCCCCTTACAACCAGGTACTGCCGGTGTATTGACCCTCTGACAATGATGCACACCCTCTGTAATGTACCTTTGACAAACAGGCACTGACTCAGTAATGACTCACGATGATGAGGCATTCTACCGGGACTGAACATGTGATATTAAGGCATCTGCTCAGTACTGGCCATATGATAAGGAAGCATTCCCACAGTTCTAAACCACTGACAGTGCTGTCATACCTTAGGACTGACCTTCCCATCATGTGACACTGATTCAATTCTGACATCTGCATAATGAGGCACTGCCTCAGTCCTGACCCTCTGCCAATAATGCACTCCCACAGTTCTGACGCTCTGACAATGAGGCATTCATTCAATACTTACACTGTGATAGACTTGCAAAATCTCAGTACTGGCTGTCCAATCAAGAGGCACATCCTCATTTCTCACCCTGTTACAATGAGGTACTGCTTCAGTATTGACCCTCAGCGTCTGTGTCATTTTAAACCCGATGTTATCTGTCCACAAAACCATTTTGAAGTCAAAGTAATCCTTTGAAAGATGGTTAAGTAGTAACAGTGTTGTTTTATTGGTGTTTGTAATAAATTTCAGGTAATTTTTGGATACACCAAATCGCAAAAGTACAGAAGAGGAAGGAGGCCATTTGGCCCATCATACTGAGTTGTCTCTATCATCTCATGCAAATCCTTTTTCCGCCTATCACCTGCGCACCATTCTCATCCAATGCTCTCTGTACGTCTCCATTGAACCTCATTCATCACATTTACAGCAGTGCACTCCATAACCTAACTACACACTGTGTGATAAAGCTCTTCTACGAGCAGGGACATCTTCTCCCTATCTGCTCTGTTTATCCCACTCACGATTTCAAAACACCTCAATTCCATCTCTTCTCAGCGTGCAGTTGAGAGAGAACAATCCCAAACTCTTCAATCTATTCTTGTAGCTGAAGCTTTTCCTACCTGAAACTATTCTAGTAATAATCAGCACATCAATGCATTTGCCTTTTTCCTATAATGTGCAGGCCACAACTGTGCACAATACTCCAGCTGACATTTAACTTAGCTTGCAGAACTTCAATATCATCAACTTCTTACTCGTATACTGTATACCCCTATTAATAAAGGCTGTATGCTTTATTTATTGCTCTCTCCAGCTGTACTGCTGCCATCATTTCAACTGTGCACGTCCATACTCCTATTTTACATTGGTAGGAAAAACACTTGAAAGACAAAGTGCATCACCTTACACTTCTCTGCATTGTACCTCATCTTCCACCTATCTGCCCATTCCATCAACTTTTCAATGCACTTTTGGAGTTCCACACTATTCTTCTCACAATTTACAATTCTCAAGTTTAATGGCATCTGCAAACTTGATAATTGTCCCCTGCACACCACGATCAAGATAATTAATTATCTGTCAGGAACGACAAACGTCCCATTCGCAGCCCCTGGAGAATTCCACTACAAACCTGCTTCCCAGCATGAAAAATATCCATTCACAATTATTGAAATATTGGACTGGACAAAGTGGAAGGCATTCTTTCTTTGAATAATGCCACAGGCTTTTTAATATCCATTTCTGAATCTCATTGCAACATATATCAAGCAACGCAGCAATTCCTTGACAATGTCAGACGAGAATATACTCTGTAATATCCAGAATGACACATAAGACAACAATTGCCATACATCTGAGTCATGAACGCAACCTTCTGGGCCTCAGCAATGCCAAGTGCAAGTGCTTTGTGTGTACAGTCTTTCAACAAATCCTTCAGGCAACAGAGCAGCTGCCTCCAGGGCTGGAATGCCTTCACAAAAGGAATGTTTTTGCACGGCTACCGGGAAAGTGAAGGGAATTCTTCAAAGGACTGCAGTCAAAGTAGGTTTGAGAGCCTTGATTCTATGGTGCCAATCTTGATTCAGTGGTTTGACAAATTTCGCATGGTAGACTGGTTCACAAGGCTCGATCACATGGAATACAGGGAGAACGTGCCATCTGGATACAAAAATTGAGTGGAAGGTAGGAGAGAGGGTGGTGGTCGAGGGTTGCTTTTCAGATTGAAGGTCTGTGACCAGCTTTTTGGAGGGTTTGAGCTGTAAGGAGAGGTTGAATAAGCTAGGGCCATTCCTCCTGGAGTGTCAGAGGGCGAGGAGGACCTTATAGAGGTTTAAAAAAATCATGAGAGCATGGATAGGGTGAACAGCCAGGGTCTTTTCCTCAAGGTAGGGGAGTCCATAATTAGAGGTCATGTGTTTCTTCTGAGAGGGGAAGTTTTAAAAGGGACCTAAGGGGCAACATTTTCACGCAGAGGGTGCATTAGCTGCCAGTGGAATTGGTGAAGGATGGCACAATAACAACATTTCAGAGGCAAGTGAATGGGTCTACGAATAGGAAGGGTTGAGGGATATGGCCAAACGGAATAGATTAATTTTGGTTATCTGGTCAGT
This sequence comes from Rhincodon typus, assembly GCF_021869965.1. NCBI lineage: Eukaryota > Metazoa > Chordata > Chondrichthyes > Orectolobiformes > Rhincodontidae > Rhincodon > Rhincodon typus. Next base: position 7,056,853 of record NC_063375.1, read on the forward strand.
ATGGACGAGTTGGACCAAATTGTCTGTTTTCATACTGGACATCTGCGATTGTATGACTCCATGTCGCATTGACAATTAGGCACTTTCTCAGTAATATCCTCTGAGAACGAGGCACTCCCACACTGCTGCACATAACTCAGTACCAACCCTGTTAATATGTGGCACTCCCTCAGTTCTAACCCATTGACCGTGACACAATGCCTCTGGACTCACTCTCCAATCAGTTGGCACTCCCTCAATTCTGACCCCATTATATTGAGGTACTGACTCAGTAGTAACCCAGTGGCAATGAGGGGTCCCCTCAGCACTGAACCTCTGACTGTGCTTCAATACCTCAAAACTGATCCTCTGTCAATAAAGTATTCCCTCAGTTCGACCTTCTCTAAGTGCTGCAATACCTCAGCACGGCTCCTGTAAAAAAGTGGCACTCCTTCAATTCTAACCCCTTTAGCATGTGGACGGCTCAATGTTGAACCTCTGACAATGAGGCACCCTCTCAGTACTGCATGTCTCATTATGTGGCATACCTCAATTCTGAACACTTTACAATGAGGGGATGTTCACTGATGATTGCACAATGTTCAGAATCATTCGCACCTCCTCAGATACTGAAGCAGTCCTTGTTCAAAAGCAACCAGACCTGGCTTGAGTCCAAAAGTGCAAATAACATTTGTGTCACATAATACAACGATCTCCAATAAGAGACAATCTAACCTCTGCCCCTTGGCATTCTACAGTGTTAACATCACTGACTCCCCACTATCAACATCCTGAGAGTCATCTTTGACCAGAAACTCAACTGCACTCACCACATAAACACAGTGCAAGAGCAGGTCAGAAGCGAGGAATACCACAGGGAGTAATTCTCCTCCTGCCTCCTAAAAGCCTGTCCAACATCTACAAGGCACAAGTCAGGAGTGTGATGGAATAGTCCCCACTTGCCTGGATGAGTGCAGCCCCAACAACACAAGAAGCTGTAAACCATCTCGGACAAAGCAGCACGCTTGACTTTCACTACATTCACAAATATCCACTGCCTCTACCACCGACAGTCAGTAGCAGCAGTGTATGCTATTTACAAGATGCACTGCAGAACATCACTAAAGATCCTCAGACAAACCCACGACCACTTCCGTCTGGAAGAACAAAGGTAGCATATTAGAAATGCCACCTTCAAATTCCCCTCCAAGCCAGTCACCATCCTGACTTGGAAATACATGGAATGCAACTGTGAAGGAAGACAGTCATCCACCAAGAGGGAGAAAGAGAGAGAGAAAATCTGAGAGAAATTACAAATGCTGTGGACAAACTAAAATTGTAATCTTCAAATATCCTAATTAATAGCACTCGAGCAGAAAGGGGCAACCATTAAATTATCAATGTCTCTAAAACGCAAGTTAACAGAAACATTTCAGCCCCAGGACATTCAGAAGTAAAATACCCTCTTTTGTAAATAATAAACAAGATTTATCTGTTCTCGTGATGGCAGGCATGGTCTTGTTGAAGAAGGTTCTTTCTGAAAGATGGCTCCTTCAACACCACTCAGTACCAGCATGGGCGTATGTGTGTTGTGGGTGGCCGGGGTACGGGAGGCAAGGTTAATGATGATCTTCCGTTTCCTTCACTGGCTGAATGTTAAAAATAATGCGTCAGTTAGTCAAGTGACCAACTCCCCATGGGATTGGCGGGG
>NC_063375.1:7059042-7091649 GCF_021869965.1 Rhincodon typus
TGCGTTCATTATGTTACTTCCTCTCCATGTCCTGCTCTGACAGGTGCAACAGTATCCCACAACATGAGCAGACGGTTGCTGCATCTTTCCTCGTCCTCAGTCCCACCCAACAGCATTCTGACAGTATTAGCCTCATACATAACTCCCCCAATTTGGATGGTTTTCCCAACGGACATTTATCCCTTAACCTCTTCCACACCCCACTCCCCATCATTCCCATGGGGAGTTGATCACTTGACTAACTGATGCATTCTTTTTAACATTCAGCCAGTGAAGGAAACAGAAGATCATCATTAACCTAGCCACCCCCCACCACCACACACACACTCCCATGCTTGTACTGAGCGGTGGTGAAGGAGCCATCTTTCAGAAAGAAACTTCTTCAATAAGACCACGCCTGCCATCACGAGAACAGATAAATCTTGTGTATTATTTACAGAAGAGGCTATTTTTCTTCTGTATGTCCTGGGGCTGACATTATTCCGTTAACTTCTGATTTAGTGACATTGATTATCTAATGGTTGCCCCTCTCTGCTCTAGTGCTATTAATTCGGATATTTGAAGATAAAAATTTTAGTTTGTCTACAGCATTTGTAATTTCTCTCAGAATTTCTCTCTCTCTTTCTCCCTCTTGGTGGATGACTGTCTTCCTTCACCGTTGCATTCAATGTATTTCCAAGTCAGGATGGTGAACGGCTTGGAGGGGAACTGGAAGGTGGCATTTCTAGTATGCTACCCTTGTTCTTCCAGGAAGTGGTCGTGGGTTTCTCTGAGGATCTTTAATGAATTTCTGCAGTGCATCTTGTAGATAGCATACACTGCTGCTACTGACTGTCGTTGGTAGAGGGAGTGGATATTTGTAGATTCAGTGCCAGTCAAGCGTGCTGCTTTGTACTAGATCGTTTAAAACTTCTCGTGTTGTTTGGGCTGCACTCATCCAGGAAAATGGGGACTATTCCATCACACTCCTGACTTGTGCCTTGTTGATAGTGGACAGGCTTTGAGGAGTCAGGAGGAGAATTACTCCCTGTGGTATTCCGAGCTTCTGACCTGCTCTTGCACTGTGTTTATATGGTGAGTGCAGTTGAGTTTCTGGTCAATGATGACCCTCAGGATGTTGATAGTGGGGATTCAGTGATGGTAACAAATGTAGAATGCCAAGGGGCAGTGGTTAGATTGTCTCTTATTGGTGATGGTTGTATTGATTGACACAAATGTTATTTGCACTTGTTGGCCCAAGCCAGGTCTTGTTGCATTTGAACAAGGACTGCTTTAGTATCTGAGGAGCTGCGAATGGTTCTGAACATTGTGCAATCATCAGTGATCATCCCATCATTGTCAAGGGTTCAGAATTGAGGGTATGCCACATAATTAGACATTCAGTACTGAGGGGGTGCCTCATTGTCAGAGGGTCAACATTGAGGCAGTGCCACATCCTAAAGTTATTCGAATTGAAGGAGTGCCACTTGATTACAGGAGCCGAGCTGAGGTATTGCAGCACTTAGAGAAGGTCTAACTGAGGGAATGCCTTATTGCCAGAGTGTCAGTCTTGAGGTATTGAAGCACAGTCAGAGGTCCAGTACTGAGGGGGCCCCTCATTGCCACTGGGTTAATACTGAGTCAGTTGCTCAACGTTATGGGGTCAGAATTGAGGAAGTGCGAAATGATTAAAAGTTCAGGACTAACAATGCAGGGCTGTCAGTGAGTCAGATCTGCAGGAGTCAGAGGGTCAATACGGAGGCAGTGCCTCATTGTGTAGGTGTTGGAATTGAGCGAGTGCCAACTGATTAGAGAGTGAGTCCAGAGGCATTGTGTCACGGTCAATGGGTTAGAACTGAGGGAGCGCCACATGTTAAGAGGGTTGGTACTGAGGTATTTGCAGCAGTGTGGGAGTGCCTCGTTCTCACAGGATATTACTGAGAAAGTGCCTTATTGTCAGTGAAACATGGAATCATAGAATCGCAGATGTACAGTATGAAAACAGACACTTTAGTCCAACTCGTCCGTACTGACCAGATAACCAAAATTAATCTATTCAATTTGGCCATATCCCTCAACCCTTCCTATTCGTAGACCCATTCACTTGCCTCTGAAATTTTGTTTTTGTGCCATCCATCACCAATTGCAGCTTAATGCATACATGTGCCATCCTCTGCATGAAAATGTTGCCCCTTAGGTCCCTTTAAAACTTCCCCCTCAAAATAAACACATGATATCTAGTTTTGGATTCCCCGACCTCGGGGAAGAGACCCTGGCTGTTCACCCTAGCCATGCTCTCATGATTTTATAAACCTCTGTAAGGTCCTCCTCGCCCTCTGACACTCCAGGAAGAATGGCCCGAGCCTATTCAGCCTCTCCTTATAGCTCAAACCCTCCAACCCGGTGGTCACAGGCGTTCAATCTGAAAAGTAACCCTCGACCACCACCCTCTCTCCTACCTTCTATTCAATTTTTGTATCCAGATGGCTCGTTCTCCTTGTATTCCATGTGATCTAACGTTGTTAACCAGTCCAGCATGCGAACTTTGTCAAACCACTTAATCAAGAGTGGCACCATAGAATCAAGGCTCTCAAAACTACTTTGGCTGCAGTGCTTTGAAGACTTCCCTTCTCTTTCCCGGTAGGCCTGCAAAAACATTCCTTTCGTGAAGACATTCCAGCCCTGGAGACAGCTGCTCTGTTGGCTGAAGGATTTGACAAAAGACTGTACGCACAAAGCACTTACAGTTGACATTTCTGAGGCCCAGACGGTTGTGTTCATGAATCAGATGCTTGTCAATTGAGGGCTTATGTGTCATTCTGGTTATTACAGAGTATGATCTCGTCTGACATTATCAAAGAGTTGCTGCGTTGCTGGATATATGATGCAGTGAGATTCAGAAATGGATATTTAAAAGCCTGTGGCATTATTCAAAGAAAGAATGCCTTCCACTTTGCCCAGTCCAATATTTCAATAATGGTGAACGGATATTTTTCAGGCTGCGAAGCAGGTTTGCAGTGGAATTCTCCAGGGGCTGCGACTGGGACGTTTGTCGTTCCTGATAGATAATTAATTATCTTGATCGTGGTGTGCAGGGGACAATTTCCAAGTTTGCAGATGCCATTAAACTTGAGAATTGTAAATTGTGAGAAGAATAATGTGGAACTCCAAAAATGCACTGAAAAGTTGGTGGAGTGGGCAGATAGGCGGAAGATGAGGTACAATGCAGAGAAATGTAAGGTGATGCGCTTTGTCTTTCAAGTGATTTTCCTAACAAATTAAAGAAGGAGTATGGACGTGCACAGTTGAAATGATGGTAGCAGTACAGATGGAGAGAGCAATAAATAAAGAATACAGCCTTTGTTAATAGGGGTACAGAGTATACGAGTAAGAAGTTGATGATATTGAAATTCTGCAAGGCAAGTTAAATTTCAGCTGGAGTATTGTGCACAGTTGTGGCCTGCACATTATAGGAAAAAGGGAAATGGAATGATGTGCTGATTATTACTAGAATGGTTCCAGGTAGGAAAAGCTTCAGCTGTAAGAATAGATTGAAGAGTTCGGGACTGTTCTCTCTCAACAGCAGGCTGACAGGAGATGGAATTGAGGTTTTTTGAAATCGTGAGTGTTCTAAACAGAGTAGACAGGGAGAAGATGTCCCTGCTCGTAGAAGAGCTTTATCATACAGTGTGTAGTTAGGTTATGGAGTGCACTGCTGTGAATGTGATGAATGAGGTTCAATGGAGACGGACAGAGGGAATTGGATGAAAATGGCGTGCAGGTGATAGGCGGAAAAAGGATTTGCATGAGATGATAGAGACAACTCAGTATGATGGGCCAAATGTCCTCCTTCCCCTTCTGTAATTTTGCGATTTGGTGTATCCAAAAATTACCTGAAATTTATTACAAACACCAAGAAAACAGCACTGTTACGACTTAACTGTCTTTCAAAGGATTACTTTGATTTCAAAATGGTTTTGTGGACTCTCTGAAGACAGATAACATCGGGTTTAAAATGACACAGACGCTGAGGGTCAATACTGAAACAGTACCTCATTGTAACAGGGTTAGAAATGAGGATGTGCCTCTTGATTGGACAGCTAGTACTGAGACTTTGCAGGTCTATCACAGTGTAAATATTGAATGAAAGCCTCATTGTCAGAGCGTCAGAACTGTGGGAGCGCATTATTGTCAGAGGGTCAGGACTGAGGCAGTGCCTCATTATGCAGATGTCAGATTTGAAGCAGTGTCACATGATGGGAGGGTCAGTTCTGAGGTATTACAGCACTGTCAGTGGTTTAGTACTGTAGGAATGCTTCCTTATCATATGGTCAGTACTGAGCAGGTGCCTTAATATCATATGTTCAGTCCCGATAGAATGCCTCATCATCGTGAGTCATTACTGAGTCAGTGCCTGTTTGTCAAAGTTACATTACAGAGGGTGTGCATCATTGTCAGAGGTTCAATAGAGAGGCAGTACCTGATTGTAAGGGGTTCAGATCGGAATGTGCCACATGCTTAGATGGTCAGTTCTGTGGTAGTGCAGCACTCGAAGTGGGTCAGTTCTGAGGCATTGCCTCATTGTCAGAGGATCATTACTGAGGCACTGTCTCATTGTAAGAGGGTAAGAATTGAAGGGGTCGCACACGTTTAGATGATCAGTACGGAGGTATTGCAGATCTATCAGAAGGTTAGTCCTGATGGACTGCCTCGTTGTTAGCAGGTCAGTTTGGAGGAAGTGCTTCACTGTCAGAGCATTGGTACTGAGCGAGTACCTCATTGTGAGAGTCAGAATCAAGGGAGTGCTCACATTTTGGACAATCAGTACATGGAGTCAGCACTGTCAGTGGGTGAGTACGAAGGGTCCATTCTGAAACAGTGCATCAATGTAATGGGATCAGAATGGATGGAGGGCCACACGATTAGCGGTTTAGCCCTAAGGAATGGAAGCACTGTCAGATCTCATTGCCGTGATATGGAGGTGTCGATGTTGGACTGAAGGAGGAGAGAGGATCCAAAAGCTTGTGTTGTCAAATAAACCTGTTGGACTATAACCCGGTGTCGTATGACTTCAGACCTCTTTGCCATAGTGTCAAAACTGTGGGAGTGCATTATAGTCACTGGGTCAGTACTGAGGGAGTGCCTCATTGTCAGAGGGTCAATATTGAGGCCGTGCCTCATTGAAATGGGGTCAGGATTGAGGGTGTGTCTCACGATTACAGAGTCAGTACTGAGGAACTGCAGCTCTGTCAGAGGATCAGTTCTGAGGTAGGACTGGAATGTCAGACCAGAGGCTCACTGGTCTATAGTTCCCTGCCTCTGCCTCAGCCTCAGTATTGACCCTCTGACAATTATGCACTCACACTGATCTTACCCTTCAATAGTGCTGAAATGCCACAGTACTGATCCTGTCATCAGAATCATAGAATCCCCACAGTGTAAAACAGGCCATTAAGCCCAAATTCACACTGACCCTACTAAGTGCATCTGACCCATCCCATTAACCTATCGCTGTAACCCTGCATTTCCCGTCTGAGAATAAGGATCTCCCACAGTATTCTCACATGGTGGCCTCCCTCAGAATGGACTCTTTGACAATGAAGCACACCCTCAAGAATGAATCTCTGATGAGACACTCTCTCAGTATTGACCTCTGATCATGAGGCTCTCGCTCAGTACTGGCCTCCTGACAACTCTGATCCCATTACAAAGTGGCACTGCCTCACTAATGACACTCTGGCGAAGGAGCAGTGTGTCAGAACTGACCATCTGACAAGAAGGCACTCCTTCAGTCTGGCCCTCTCTCACTGCTGCAGAAGTGATCTTTTGCTAATGAGGTACTGCCTGGGTTCTGACCCTGATAGAGCTGAAATACCTCAGTACTTACCGTCAGTCTGTGACAAACCCTTCATTCTGACACCATGACACTGAAGCAAAGCCTCAGTGCTGACCCACTGACAAAGAGTCTCTGTCTCAGAACTGACCAGCTAACAATATGCCAGTGCCCTCGGTACTGACACAATAATAATGAAACCCACCCTCCGGACTGACTCTCTAAATGTGAGGTCGCCCTCAACTCTGGTGCCCTTACAATGAGTCACTGCCCCAGTTCTGACCCCTGCATAATTAGGAACTGCCTCTATCTGACAGTAATGCACTCCTGCAGTAGCGACCCTCTGACAATGAAGCACTCTCTCTGTACTGAAGCTCTGACAGTACTTCAATCCCTCAGTGATGCCCCTCTGACAATGAAACAGTCCATCAGTTCTGACACTGTCACAGTGCTGCAATATCTTAGTGACACTGTAATCGTTTCACACTACCCCACTTTTGATTACTTTATCGTGAGGCAATGCCTCAGCACTGATCCTCTGATACAGCTGCAATACCTTAGCACTGACCCTCTCTGTAGCAAACACTCAATTCCCAAACCGTTACACTGAGGAACTGCCTCAGAACACAAACTCTGACAATGAGTCATTCCCATACGACAATCCCTCTGACAAATGAACAATGCCTCAGAACTGACACACTGACAATAAGGCAGTCCCTGAGTACTGACCAGCTGATCACAATATCACAGTCATGACCCTCTAATTGTGTGGCGTCCCTCCAATTCGGACAACTTTCGAAAGAAACACTGCCTCTGTATTGATGCTGTGACAGTACTTCAATAGCTCAGTGCTGACCTGCTAATCATGGAGCCATCCCACAGTTCTGATCCCGTTACATAAGAGGCCCTCGCTCAATCCTGACCCTCTGACTGAACTAGACTATCTCAGTACTGGTCCTGCAAACGTGTTGCACTCCCTTATTTCTCACCCCATTATATTGAGACGTTGCACCCCAATGGACCTTCTAACAGTGAGACAGTCCCTCAGCAGTGACACTATTGTGGAGCACTGTCACTGACCCTCTGTCTATGAGGCTGTCAATTCTGACCCCTTTACATTGAGGCACTGCGTGAGTATTGACCATTGAGGAACTTCCTCAGTAGTTACCTTCAGACAGTTTAGGGTTAAGGACAGATGAGGGTCAGGGTGGGGCTAGGGTTAGGTTTAGGGCTGAGGCTAAGGTTAGAGTTGAGGTCAGTGTTGAGGCTGCAGTTGGGGGCTGGGACCAGGACCGGGACAAGCTCAGTCGGTGGAGGAGGGAGGAGAGGGGCGGTGGTGGGATGGCCGAGGGCCGGGGCACAGGACATTCGGGGCCAGCAGAGGGAGACGCTGGGATTAGGGTGAAGGATGAGGGCCGGGTCAGCCTGGGGCTGGGGTTAGAGTTACGTAGGGGCTCGGGTCTGGGACAGGCAGAGGTTAGGGTCGGGGCTGCGGGCTGGGTGCTGGGACCTTAACTGCATCGGGTTTGGGGTCGCGGTCAGTTCGTGGTCGGGCCCAGGCTCAGGGCCGTGGTTGGGGTTAGGGTCAGGGTCAGGGCTGCGACAGGCTGCGGGGGAGTGTTGGGCTGGGGGGCGCTGATGGCTGGCTCGAGCTGTGGGTCTGGGTCTCGGTCGCTGGCATCTGGGCAGGGTGTGGTAGGGTCGCTGCTGGTTGCCTGGGCCATGGCGGACAGGCTTCGGGCCGAGGGCTGGGGGTTAGGGTCGGTGTCCGATGGCCGCAGCCGGGACATTCCAGAGTTAGGGTTGGGGCCGGGGACTGGGGGCTGCGGCCGGGACAGTCTGGGGTGAGGGTTGGGGTCGGGGACAAGCTGCGGCAGGGTCGGGGCTGCGACAGGCTGGTGGGTGGTGTCTGGGGCCGGTTTACGGTTACGGCTGGGAAAGGGGCTGAGGACTGGGGTCTGGGGCTGGTGAGTAGGGCCGAGGCTAAGGCTAGGTTTCCGGTGATGGTCTGGTCTGGGGCGCTGAATAAGGTCGGGCCGGGTCGGGCCGAGCTGTGGGGCTGGGGCCGGGTTTAGAGTCAGGGTCCAGGTTGGGGCGAAGGTTTTGGTTAGGTTTGGGGGCTGGGTCAGAGGGCTGAGGCTAAGACGAGGTTTACGGTGATGGTCTGGGCTGGGGGCCCGGATTGGGTCGGACCGGGCCGGGCCAGGGCTGCGACAGGCCGTCGGCCAGGATTTGGCTGGGGGCTGAAGGCGCGGGTCTGCGGTCAGGGACCAGGCTTAGGGTTAGGATTGGGGCTAAGTTTTTGGTTAGGTTTGGGGCCGGGACAGGCTAGGGTTGGGGTGGGGGTTGGGGGCATGGGTTCCGGCCAGGACAGGCTGGGATTCGTGTCGGGGGCTGGGGGCCGCGGCCGGGTCTGGAACAGTCTGTGGTTTGGGCCGGGAGCCGGGACAGGCTGTGGGCTGGGGTTAGGGTCAGTTCCGTGGGGTGGGGATGGGGCTGGTACAGATTGGGGATGGAGGCTAGGGCCGGGACGACCCCCAGTAAATAAACCATAAAAGTCAGAGCCTGCTGTAAATAAAGTGTAACGCATAGAGCTCCCTGTAAATAAACCCTGTAAATCCTCCCTAAAATCCCCCTAAATCCTCAAACCGACGACTGCAAAAAAACCCCGAAATCACAGAGCCTCCAGTTAATGAAAGCTAAAACACAAGACCCACTGTAAATCAACACTAAATAACAGAGCCCCCAGTAACGCACTGCGACATAGTCAGATTCAGATAGTACCTCACAATCAGCAAGTCAGATCTGAGGCAGTGCCTGTTTGTCACACAGTCAGTAATGCGGAAGCGCAGTGTTGTCTAACGGTCATTACTGAGGCAGTGCCACACGATTACAGAATCAGTCCTAAGGGCGTGCCACGCGAATAGAGGATCAAATCCGGGTTATTGCAGCACTGAGAGGGTTGGAGTGAGACAGCACCTCAGTGTCGACAGTGTACTGAAGTTCTGAGGAAGGGTCCCCTGACCTAAAACGTTAACTCTGTTTTCTCCTTCACAGATGTTGCCAGACCCGCTGAGCTTTTCCAGCAAACCTGACTGCCCTGGTCGACCCATTGTCTCCGCCTGCTCCTACCTGACAGAACTTATCTCCACCTATCTCGACTCCATTTTCTCCCCCTTGGTCCAGGGACTCCCTACCTACGTCCGTGACACCACCCACGCCCTCCATCTCCTCCAGAACTTCCAACTCCCCGGTCCCTAACACCTCATCTTTATCATGGACGTCCAGTCCCTATACACCTGCATTCCCCATACAGATGGCCTGAAGGCCCTCCGCTTCTTCCTGTCCCTTAGGCCCGACCAGTCCCCCAACACTGACACCCTCATTCGCTCAACCAAACTCGTCCTCACCCTCAACACTTCTCTTTCAATTCCTCCAACTTCCTACAGACAAAGAGGGTGGCCATGGGTACCCGCATGGGCCCTAGCTATGCCTGCCTCTTTGTAGGTTACATGGAACAATCCCTCTTCCGCAGCTGCACTGGTCCTAAACCCCACTTCTCCCTCCTTTGCATTGATGACTGTATCGGCGCCGCCTCATGCTCCCACGAGGAGCTCGAAAAGTTCATTCACTTCACCAACACCTTCAACACCAACCTTAAGTTCATCTGGACCATCTCTAATACCTCTCTCTCCTTCCTGGACCTCTCTGTTTCCATCTCTGGCAACCACTTAGAAACTGATATCCATTTCAAGCCCACGGACTCCCACAGCGACCTAGAATACACCTCCTCCCACCCACCTTCCTGCAAAAATGCCATCCCCTATTCCCAATTCCTTCACCTCCGCCGTATTTGCTCCCAGGATGAGGCATTCCACTCCCGTACATCTCAGATGCCCTCGTTTTGCAAGGACAGCAAATTCCTCCCCCTCAGTGGTTGGGAACGCCCTCGACAGTGTTTCCTGCATTTCCCGCAACTCATCCCTCACACACCCTCCCCGCAATAACAACCAAAACAGAATCCCCCTTGTCCTCACGTACCAGCCCACCAACCTCCTGATCCAACGCATCATCCTCCGACACTTCCGCCATCTGCAATCCGACCCCACCACTGAAGACAGTTTTCCCGCCCCACCCTTATCTGCTTTCCGGAGGGACCACTCTCTCCGTGACTCCCTTGTACGCTCCACACTCCCCTCCATACCCACCACACCCGGCACTTTTCCCTGCAACCGCTGGAAGTGCTACACCTGCCCGTACACCTCCTCCCTCACCCCCATCCCAGGCCCCAAGAAGACTTTCCACATTCAGCAGATGTTCACCTGCACATCTGTTAATGTGGTATACTGCATCTGCTGTTCCCGTTGTGGCCGCCTCTACATCGGGGAAACCAAGCGGAGGCTTGGGGATCGCTTTGCAGAACACCTACGCTCGGTTTGCACTAAACAACTGCACCTCCCAGTCGCGAACAATTTCAACAACCCCTCCCATTCCTCAGACGACATGTCCATCCTGGGCTTCCTGCAGTACCACTAGGATGCCACCCGAAGGTTGCTGGAACAGCAACTCATATTCTGGTTGTGAACCCTGCAGCCCAATGATATCAATGCGGATTTCACAAGCTTCAAAATCTCCCCTCCCAAAACCAGCCCAGCTCGTCCCCGCCTCCTTGATCTGTCCTTCCTCCCCCCATCCCTTCCTCCCACATCAACGCCACCCCCATTTCCTACAGACTAACCTCATCCCGCCCCCTTGAACTGTCCGTCCTCCCTGGACTGACGTATCACCTCCCTAACTCCCCACTGACACTGACCTTTACTGGCTCCATCCCCGCCTCTTTGACCTGTCAGTCTCCTCTCCACCTATCTTCTCTCTATCCATTTTCTATCCCCGTCCCCCTCTCTCCCTATTTATTTCAGAACCTCCTTCCCCTCCACCAGTTCTGAAGAAGGGTCTGGGCCCGAAACGCCTTCCTTCTTCACTGCTTCTTGACCTGCTGTGTTCATCCATCTGTACACCTTGTTCGCTCAGATTCTCCAAAATCTGCAGTTCCTACTATCTCTGCGAACTCAGAAAACTTGTTTGATGTCCTGCAAGCAATTCAAGTCCTGCGAGACGGTTGCTGAGGGCTGATTAATATTATGCTCTTTCATAGCTTCAGTTGACACGATGGTATTGTTCTGAAAAGATTAGAAAATTAACGCATCCTCAGGGATAGAGTCTGATGTGGACACAGGTTTGGCAACTGTTAGCAAAATATGGCCGTGAAGATTAAAACTGTGAAAAGGCAGTAAATGGGGTGGTACGAACATTTTAATTTAGTCTCCCTTTCATCGTGAAAAGTATGACAAGATCGCAGTTTTATGAATGAATGAAATGCGGTAATAGTAAACATAGTACGCTGGTAAGTGGTCAGTAAAGTTATGAATGAATGAGAGCGCGAGAGTGGTAATTGGAGCGCTTGTGGGTGCATTGCTAAAGAGGACCTTTCGTACAATAGTAAAGAGGTTTGCACGAGTAATTATTTACCAAAATTCACTGGACGCTGGGGTGGTTCCCGCAGATTGGAAAACAGCCAATGTGACGCCACTGTTTAAAAAAGGAAGGAGACAAAAATCAGGTAACTACAGGCCAGTTAGCTTAACTTCGGTTGTGGGGAACATGCTTGAATCCATCATTAAGGAAGATAATACCAAGACAACTGGATATAAATTGTCCCATTGGGAACACCCAGCATGGGTTCATGAAGTGTAGGTCATGTTTAACTAACTTGGTGGAATTCTTTGCGGACATTACTTGCATGATGGGCAATGGGGAACCTGTGGGTGACGTGTATCTGGATTTCCAGAAGGCATTTGACAAGGTGCCACACCAAAGGATGCTACATAAATAAAGTTGCACGATTTTACAGGTAATCTATTGGCATGTATAGAGGATGATTGACGAGTAGAAAATAAAGAGTAGGGGTAAATGGGTGTTCTTCTGGTTGGCGGTCAATGGCGAGTGATATGCCTCAGGGATCGGTGTTGGGACTGCAATTGTTTACAATTTACACAGATGATTTGAAGTTGGGGACTCAGTGTGGTGTGTCAAAATTTGCAGATGACACAGATGAGCGCTACAGCAAAGTGTGCAGAAGACACTGAAAGACTGCAGAGGGATATTTAGTTTAAATGAGCGGGCAAAGTTCTGGCAGACGGAGTACAATGTCGATAAATGTGAGGTCATCCATTTTGGTAGGAATAACAACAAAATGGACTATGGTTTAAATGATAAAAAATTGCTGCATGCTGCTGTGCAGAGGGACTTGGGTGTCCTTGTACATGAATCGCTAAAAGTAATATTGCAGGTGCAGCAGGTAATTAAAAAGACAAATAGAATTTTGTCTGTCATTGCTCGAGGGATGGAGTTTAAAAACAGGGAGGTAATGCTGCAGCTGTTTCCGGTCCTGGTGAGGCCGCACCGAGAGTACTGTGTGCAGTTTTGGTCTCCTTTCTTGAGAAGGGATATACGAGCACTGGACGGGGTGAGGAGGAGATTCACTCGATTGATTCTGGATTTGAGAGTGTTGGAATATGAAGAGAGACTGAGTAGGGTGGGATTATACTCATTGGAATTCAGAAGAATGAGGGGAGATCTTATAGAAACATGCAAGATTATGAAGGGAATAGATAAGGTGGAGGCAGGGAGACTGTTTCCACGAGCAGGTGAAACTAGGACGAGGGGGCATAGCCTCAAAATAAAAGGAAGTAGATGTAGGACTGACGACAGGAGGAACTTCTTCACCCAAAGGGTTGTGAATCTGTGGAATTCCCCGCCCAGTGAAGCGGTTGAAGCTACCTCGCTGAATGTTTTTCAGGTAAGGCTAGATCAATTTATGAACAGTAAAGGAGTTAAGGTTTATGGTGAGCGGGCGGGTATGTGGAGCTCAGTCTCAAAAAGATCAGCCATGATCTTACTGAATAGCGGGGCAGGCTCGAGGGACCAGATGGCTCCTCCTGCTCTTAGTTCTTATGTTTTTATGTTATAATGTTATAGTGCCTCACAAAAACCACAGAAAAGGATATTTTAAGGCGATTGACCCTGCATTGCAAAAGACGCGCCAGCCAGAGGTTCTGAGGAAGGATCACCTGACCCGAAACGTTAACTCTGTTTTTTCCGTCACAAATGCTGCCAGACTTGCTGAGCTTTTCCAGCAACTTTGTATTTTTTCCTGATTTGCAGCATCCGCAGTTCTTCCGGTTTTTACTATGCGTTTTGGTGTTTATTTACAGGGGGTCTTTACATATAGTTCGCTCTGTCTTTTAGGGTTTATTTGTAAGGGGACTTGTTTTTGCGGATAATTTACAGGTCGGCTCGATGTTGGAGTGTGTTGACAGGTGTTCTGTGTTTTCGAATTTATTTAGAGGGAGCCCTGTGTTTTACATTCCACTTCCTAGGGCATCTGTTTCAGAGGTCATTTAAAGGCGTCTGTGTATTTGAGGGGATAATTGCAGGGGTTTCTGTTTTCGTGATTATTTGAATTAAGCTCCTTGTTTTACTGGTTATTGAAAGGGATCTCTGTCTGAGGGCTTATTTACAGGCGTCTCTGAGGGTTAATTTACTGGAGGCACAGTTATAGGGAGGATTTGCAGGTTGCACTGTGTTTCAGCGGTTATTTACTAGGAGCTCTATATTTGACATGTAATTTACATGGGGCTCTGTCTTTTATTGTTTCTTACTGGGGGCTCTGTTTTACATGTTAATTCCTGAGGAACCTTTCTTAGGTTATATGTAAAGTGGTCTCTGTGCTTGAGAGTGTAGCTACAGGTAGCTCTGTTTTTATCGTTTGTTTAAGTGAGGTTCTGCATCGGAGATTATTTACAGAAAGCTTTGTGTTTCAGGCTTCATTGTATATAAACCCTAAAGCACAGACATCCCTGTCAATGAAGATCTGTGTTTTAGGATTTATTTACAGGGGGTTATGTGTCGGGTGCTCTGTGGTTTACATTTTACTTCGTGAGGGACCTTTCCTCGGGTTTATTTAAAGGGTCTCTGTGCTTGACAGTTTATTTACAGGGGCCTATTTTTTTTACCGTTTGTTTAAATGAGGCTCTGCGTCGGAGATTATTTCCAGGAGGATTGTGTTTCAGGGTTCATTTACAGGGATGTCTGTGTTTTATGGGTGTACATACACGATGCTGTGCGTTTTTGGGATTATTTATAATGAGTTCCGTGTTTTACAGGTTATTGAACGGGGTCTCTGTTTTAGGGTTTGTTTGCAGGAGGCTGTTTATTTGTAGGTAGCTTTGTCTTTTTAGGGTTTTTTGTAAGGGGCCCTGTCTTACGGATAATTTACTGGTGGGCTAAGTGTTGGGGTGTAATTAAAGGTGCTCAGTGTTTCCGGATTTATTTAGAAGGAGCCCTGTGTTTTACCTTATCCTTTCTGGGCAACGTGTGTGAGAGCTCATTTAAAGGGGTCTGTGTATTTGAGCGTATAATTACAGGGGACTCTGTTGGTGAAGTTTGTTTAAATAGGACTCTGAGTTTTAAGGGTTATTTACAGTGAAGTCCGCGTTTTACGGATTATTGAAAAGGGTCTCTGTGTTTGAGGGCCTCTGTGCAGGCGGCTCCGTGTTTGAGGGCCAGGAGTACGGCTGAAGCTGGGTTCTGTTTGGGCCTGAGCCTATGGTTAGTGTAGGATGAGGCTTGCGTTAGGGCTGAGAGTTATAGTTTGGTTAGGCTTTGGGCTGAAGTTAAACTTCGGGATTACGCGAAGGTTAGCGTTAGGGCTGAATCTAGGGTTAAGGTTAGGGATATTTCTGAGAGCAGGGAGAAAGAAAGCAGCTTCGCATACCCAGAGCTGGAGGGAGAGCAACTGCGTATTCTGGAGGAGACTCGGGATGTATTGTAAACTTAACGGGTCAAATAGCATTACAGGTTCATATGATCCCAGTACCAGGAGGCACTGCCACAGAACTGACCCGCTAACAATGAGGAACTTGCCTGGTCCAGGCAAGTATTGAAGCACGGTCAGAGGAACAGAACTGCTGGAGAGCATTATAATCAGAGAGTCAATACTGAGGTAGCGCCTCATTGTAAGAGGGTCAGAACTGAGGAGCGCCTCACATTTATAGGGTCTGTAATGAGGTAATGCAGCAGTACCAAAGGGTCAGAACTGTTGGGGTGCATTATTGTGAGAGGGTCATGACTGAGGTAGTGTCTTATTCTCAAAGGGTTATACTTGTGGGAGTGTCACACGATTGCAGCAATGTGACAATGTCAGACTGAGGCACTCCCTCATTGTCAGATAGTCAGTACTGTCAGAGCTTCAGTACTGAAGCAGTGCCTCATTGTCAAATGGTCCGCACTGAGGTATTGCAGCAGAGTCAGTGGGTCAGAACTTTGGGAGTGAATCAGTCATAGGGTCAAGACTGAGGCTGAGCCTTTATCTAAATTCTTACTGGGTGAGTGCAACATAACTAAATTACGTATTTTTTAAAAAATGAGGTATCGGCTGAATATGATCCTCTGACAATTGTGCACTCCTTCAGTACTGACACTACAACATAGAGGGACAGCCTCAAGCGGACCCTCTGACAATGAGGCATTCTCTCAGGGCAATAATCTTTAATTGTAAACTAATCTGTAATACTATTTGACCTATTAAGTTTACAATACATCCCGAGTCTCCTGTGGAATACGCAGTTGCTCTCCGTCTGGTTCTGTCTCTGGGTATGCGAAGCTGCTTTCTTTCTCCCTGCCCCCAGAAATAAACCTACCCCAAAACATTAACCCCAGATTCAGACCTATTTTCAGAGAATCACATTCAGCCGATGCCTCATTTTTAAAAATTATGTGATTTAGTTACGTCGCACTCCTCCAATAAGAATTTAGAATAAGGCTCAGCCTCAGTCTTGACCCTATGACTGATACACTCCCACAGTTCTGACCCACTGACACTGCTGCAATACCTCAGTGCGCAGCATTTGACAACGCTAACCCTTGCCTGACCTCTGAGCCTCACCTCAGGCCAAACCCTCACCCTAACCTTCGCCTCAGGCCTGACACAAACCATAACCCTCAGCCGCAGCGCTCACCTCTAACCCTAGCCTCAGACCTGCACAAAAGCCCTCAAGCAATGAGCCGCCTGTAAATATACCCTCAGACACCCTTTTCAATAACCCGTAAAACGCGGAGCTCACAATAAATAACCCTAAAAAGCAGAGCCCACTGTAATTATACCCTCAAATACACTGACCCCTTTAAATGAACTCTAACACACATCACCCAGGAAGTCGAAGGTAAAACACAGGGCTCCGTCTAAATAAATCCGAAAACACTGAGCACCTGTAATTACACCCCATACTCAGCCCACCTGTAAATTATCCGTAAGACAGGGCCCCTTACAAATAAACTTTGAAAAGATAGACGTACCTGTAAATAACAGACCCCGGTAAATAAACCCAAAGTCAGAGACGCCTTTCAGTAACCTGTAAAACACAGATCACTCTAAATAATCCCTAAAACATAGAACACCATGTACAGATACCTTAAAACACAGACACCCCTGTAAATGAACTCTGAAACAGACAGCCTCCTGTATATATTCTCCGACGCAGAGTCTCATTTGAAAAACTGCTAAAAACAGAGCCGCCTGGAAATACACCCTTGAGCACAGAGACCTCTTCATATATAACCGAAGAAAGGTCCCTCAGGAAATAAAGTGGCAAAGACACAGCCCCCAGTAAGAAACCAAAGAAGACTGAGTCCCCTGTAAATAAAATGTAAAATATAGGCCTCCCAGTAAATAAACCCTGAAACAGTCCCCCCTGCAAATCCTCTGAAAACTAAGCCTCCTGTAAATAAACTCTCAGAGGCGACCCTAAAACACAGAGCTTCCAATTAAGAAAGCCTAAAACACAAGCCCACTGTAAATCAACACCAACTAACACAGCCCCCAGTACAGCACGGCGAATTGTTCGGATTGAGATAGGACATCATAGTCTGAGGCAATGCCTCTTTGACAAAGAGTCAGCAATGGGGAGGTGTAGTGTTGTCTGAAGGTCATTGTTGAGGTAGCGCCTCATTGTAATAGGGTCAGAATTGAGGGAGCGCCTCAATGTACTAGGGTCAGGAGTGCGGGAGGGCCTCATTGTCAGCGACTCAAGACTGAGGGAGCGCCTCATTATCAGCGGGTCAGGACTGAGGAAGCGCCTCCTTGTCAGCGGGTCAGGACAGAGGGAGTGCCCCATTGTCAGCGGGTCAGGACTGAGGTAGCGCTTCATTGTCAGCGAGGCAGGACTGAGGTAGCGCCTCATTGTTAGCGGAGCAGGACTGAGGGAGAGCCACATTGTCAGCGGGTCAGGACTGAGGGAGCGCCTCATTGTCAGCGGGTCAGGACTGGGGGAGCGCCTCGTTGTCAGCGGGTCAGGATTGAGGGAGCACCTCATTGCCAGCGGGTCAGGACTGAGGGAGCGCTTCATTGTCAGCGGGTCAGGACTTGGGGAGCGCCTCATTGTCAGCCGTTCAGGACTCGGGGAGCGCCTCATTGTCAGCGGGTCAGGACTGAGAGACCGCCTCATTGTCAGCGGGTCAGGACTGAGGTATTTGAAGTAGAGCAATGAAGGATGTGGGTCCTTTTATTCTTTTAAAGTTAGAGAATGCCAGAAAGATTATCAACTCTACATGATTTGACTGGGTTGGGAATTACTTGATGACAGCAGAAAGTTTAGTCGGCTTGTTACCGCAGCTGGCTCTTGAGATTTCACTATTGCCGGTTTACTCATCTTTCATTCAATTTCACGGAAGCGCTATTTTGAAAGTAGCGTTCTTAAAGGGAACGCGGACCCTATTCAATATGTATCTAACAGAGACGTGGTAACGCAGAAAACTTGTTTGATGTCCCGCAAGATATTTAACTCCTGGGAGCCGTTTGTTGAGGGCTGATTAATATTCTATTTTTTCATAGTTTCGGGTGACATGATGGATGGGATCGTATTGTTCTGAATAGATTAGAAATTTAACACATACTCAGGGATTGACTCTGATGTAGACACAAGTTTGGACACTGTTAGCAACACGGGTTCAAACTGTGAAAAGGCAGTAATGGGGTGCAAGGAACCTTTCAATTTCGTCTCCCTTTATTAGTGAAAAGTACGGCATGATGGCAGTTTTATGAATGAATGAAATGCGGTAATAGTAAACACAGTACGCTAATGAGTGGTCAGTAAAGTTATGAATGAATGAGAGCGCGAGAGTGGTCATATGGAGCGCTTGAGGGTGCATTCGTAAAGAGGATCTTTCTTACAACAACAAAGAGGCTGATGATACAGCGTCACACAAAAACCACAGTAAACGATATTTGAAGGCGAATGACCCTGTATTGCTGAAGACACGCCAGCCAGACTCCGGAAGCCTTGTTAAGTGCTAACTGATATGAGTAAACAGGGCAGACCACAGGATATTCAGGGGCAAAAGTTATAAGATAAGCAAATGACCACATGAGCGAACTGGTACAACGTGTTTGAATCCGACTGGTAAATATGTGATACACAACCATTTCATCTAACTGACTGCCTATCAATTGAAAACCGGAGGAACTGCAGATGCTGCAAATCAGGAACAAAAATAAAATTGCTGGAAAAGCTCAGCAGGTCTGGCAGCATTTGTGAAAGCCAAAACAGTTAACGTTTAGGGTTTGTGTACAGGGTGCTCTTTGTTTTGGATTATTTACAGGGGGCTCTGTTTTAGGGTTTCTTTACAGAGGTCTCTGTGTTTT
This sequence comes from Rhincodon typus, assembly GCF_021869965.1. Classification (NCBI taxonomy): domain Eukaryota; kingdom Metazoa; phylum Chordata; class Chondrichthyes; order Orectolobiformes; family Rhincodontidae; genus Rhincodon; species Rhincodon typus. Next base: position 7,077,615 of record NC_063375.1, read on the forward strand.
CTGGCTTCTTACTGGGTTCTCTGTCTTTTGCATTTTACTTCCCGAGGGACCTTTCTTAGGTTATATTTAAAGGGGTCTCTGTGCTTGAGTGTATTTACAGGGGGCTGTTTTTCGCGTTTGTTTAAACGAGATTCTGCGTTGGAGATTACTTACAGAAGGCTTTATGTTTCATGGTTCATTTACAGGGATGTCTATGTTTTCGGCATTATTGATAGTGATCTCCGTGTTTTACAGTTAATTGAAAGGGGTCTCTGTCTTCAGGTTTCTATACGGGGTCTGTGGGCCTTTGGATTTTTGTGCCAGAGACTCTATGTCTTCAGTTCGGAGTAGGTCTGAAACTAGGTTCGGTTTAGGACTAAGGCTATGGTTAGTGTAGGGATGAGGCTTGCGTTATAGGGCTGAGGGTAGGTGTTAGGGCTGAGGCTAGAGTTAGAGGTGAGGTTCGGGTCAGCGTTGGGACTGAGGGTTATGGTTTGGGTTAAGCCTGAGTTTAGGATTTGGGCTGAGGTTGGACTTCGGGTTCACATGAGGGTTAGCGTTTGGGCTGAATCTGGGGTGAGGGTTACGGCTAGCGTTATTTCTGAGGGTAGTATGGAAGAAAGCAGCTTCACATACCCAGAGGAAGGGCTAGAGTGAGAGCAACTGCGTATTCTACAGGAGACACGGGAAGTATTGTGAACTTAACAGGTCAAATAATATTACAGATTAGTTTACAATTAAAGATTATTGTCCTGAGGGATGCCTCATTGTCAGAGGGTCTGCCTGAGGCTGTCCCACCGTGTTGTAGGTCAGTACAGAAGGAGTGAAACATTGTCAGAGGGTGAAATTCAGGACTTTAGCATTTACAGTATAAATCCTGCCTTGGTTTGACTTTCCAAAGTGCACACCTGTATCAGTATACAATTGTATTTACCAATTCTCAGCCCACATCCCCATCTGATCCACAAGCCTCTGTAAATTTTGATTATCTTCTTTGCTATCAATGACATCTCCTACTTTTGCATTATCAGTCTGAAGCATTATAGTCTAACCAGCATCAATAATCAAGTCATTTGATGAAGTTAACATTTTTGACTTCTGCAGCGCTCATCTCACTGAAATAAGCATATTTTGTCAAACCAGCCTCAAAAGTTATGTCCTTTGGTGAAGTTGAGATTTTAGTCTTCTGATATGCTGAATTCGCTGAAATAAGCATGTCAGACAAAACAACATCAAAAGTTGAGTCATTTTGTGAAGTTGAGATGTTGATCTTCTGAAGTGCTGACCTCATGAAATAAGCATTTCATTCAAACCAACATCAAAAACTAACATTTTTGGTGAAGTGAGATATTGGTCTTCTGAAGTGCTTTTCTGAGTTAAATAAGCATGTTAGTCAAAACCGCATCAAAAATTAAGTCAGACGGTGAAGTTGAGATTTTTGATTTCTGAAGTGCTGATCTCACTCAAATAAGCATGTTAGTCTAACCAACATCAAAACTTGAGTAATTTTGTGTAGTTCAGATTTTGGTCTTCTGAAGTGTTTATCTGACTGAAATAAGCATGTTAGTCAAAACAGCATCAACATTGAAGTCATTTGGTGAATTTGAGATTTTTGATATTTGATGCTGGTTGGACTAAAATGCTTATTTCAGTGAGTCAAGCACTTGAGAAGACTAAAATCTGAATTTCACCAAATGACTCAATTTTTCATGTTGTTTTGAGTAACATGCTTTTTTGAGTGAGATAAGGTCTTCAGAAGTTAAAAATCGCAACTTCACCCAATGACTCAACTTGGGATTTTTTTTTTAATAACGTGCTTATTTCAGCGGAGTTAAGCAGTTCAGAAGACAAAAATCTGAACTTCACCAAATGACTCAATTTTTGATGTTAGTTTGACGAACATGTTCATTTCAGCGAGTTAAGCACTTCAGAAGATCAAAATCTCAACTTCACCAAATGACACAAATTTTGATGCTGGTTGGATTAAAATTCTTATTTCAGCGACATAAGCACTTAGGAAGACAAAAATCGGAACTTTTCCAAATGACATCATTTTTTTGATGTTAATTTCATTAATATGCTCATTTCAGCGAGCTGATCACTTCAGAAGATCAAAATCGCAACTTCACCAAATGTCACAACATTTGATATTTGACTAACGTGCTTATTTCAGCGAGATAAGCATTGCAGAAGACCAAAATCTGAACTTCAACAAGACACTCAACTTTTGATGCTGTTTTGACTAAAATGCTTATTTCATTGGGAAAAGCACTTCAGAATACCAAAATCTGAAATTCACTAAATGACTCAAATTTTGATGTTGGATTAACTAACAGGCTTCCGCCAGTGAAAGAAGCACTTGAGAAGTGTAGAATCTCGACTTCACCAAATGACTCAAGTTTTGATGTTGGCTAGACTAACATGCTTATTTGAGTGAGATAAGCCCTTCAGATGCCAAAAATCTGAACTTCACCAAATGAATCAACTTTAGATATTGTTTTGACTAACATGCTTATGTGAGTGAGATAAGCACTTCAGTAGGCAAAAATCGGAACTTCACCAAATGACTCAATTTTTGATGTTAATTTGACTGACACGCTCAGTTCAGCGAGTTAAGCACTTCAGAAGGCTAAAATCTCACCTTCACCAGATGGCCAAACTTTTGATGCTGGTTAAATTAAAATGGTCCTTTCAGCGAGTTAATCAACTCAGAAGCCAAAAATCTGAACTTCACCAAATGACACAATTTTTTATGTTCGTTTGACCAACGTGCTTATTTCAGCGAGATAAGCGTATCAAAAGACTAAAATCTCACCTTCACCAAAGGACATGAATTTTGATCCTGGTTGGACTAAAATGCTTATTTCAGTGAGGTGAGCACTATAGAAGTCAAAAATCTCAACATTATCAAATGACTTGATTTTTGATGCTGGTTAGATTAAAATGTTTAATTCAGTGAGTTAAGCACTTGAGAAGACTAAAATCTGAGCTTCACCAAATGACTCAATTTTTAATGTAGTTTTGACTAACATGCTTATTTGAGAGAGATAACCAATTCAGATGTCAAAAATCTCAACTTCACCAAATGACTCAACTTTTGATGTTGTTTTGAACAATGTGCTTATTTCACGAGTTAAGCAGTTCAGAAGGCAAAAATCTCAACTTTACCAAATGACTTAATTTTTAATGCTGGTTGGATTAAAATGCTTATTTCAGCGAGTTAAGCACTTCAGAAGATCAAAATTGGAACTTCACAAAATGACTCAGCTTTCATGTTGGTTAAACTAACATGCTTATTTGAGTGAGATAAGCACTTCAGAAGTCTAAAATCTCAACTTCACCAAATGACATAATTTTTGATGCTGGTTGGAATAAAATTCTTATTACAGAGAGATAAGCGCTTCAGAAGACAAAAATCTCAACTTCACCAAAGGACATAAATTTTGATGCTGATTTGACTAAAATGCTTACTTCAGTGAGATAAGCACTTCAGAAGACCAAAATCTGAACTTCACCAAATTACTTAATTTTTTATTCTGTTTTGACTGACGTGCTTTTTTCACTCAGATAGGCACTTCACAACACCAAAACCTGAACTTCACCAAAAGACTCAAGTTTTGATGTTGGTTTGACGAACATCCTTATTTGAGTGAGATAAACACTTCAGAAGTCAAAAATCTCAACTTCACCAATTGACTCAACTTTAGATGTTGTTTTGACGAACATGCTTATGTGAGTGAGATAAGCACTTCAGAAGGCAAAAATCTCAACTGCACCAAATGACATAATTTTTGATGCTGGTTGGATTAAAATTCTTATTTCAGCGAGACAAGTACTTCTGAAGACAAAAATCGGAACTTCACGAAATGACTCAACTTCAGATGTTGTTTTTACTGATATGCTTACGTGAGTGAGATAAGCACTTCAGAAGGCAAAAATCTTAACTTCACCAAATGACATAATTTTTGATGCTGGTTGGAATAAAATTCTTCTTTCAGCGAGATAAGCACTTCAGAAGACCAAAATCAGAACTTCACAAAATGACTCAAGTTTTGATGTTGGTTAAACTAACATGCTTATTTGAGTGAGATAAACTCTTCAGAGGTCAAAATTCTGAACGTCACGAAATGACTTAATTTTTGATGTTGTTTTGACTAACGTGCTTATTTCAGCGAGATAAGCATATCAGAAGACTAAAATCTCACCTTCACCAAAGGACATTACTTTTGATGCTGGTTGGACGAAAATGCTTATTTCAGTGAGATGAGCACGACAGAAGTCAAAAATCTCAACTTCATCAAATGACTTGATTTTTGATGCTGGTTGTACTAAAATGTTTAATTCAGTGATTTAAGCACTTGAGAAGACTAAAATCTGATCTTCACCAAATTACTCAATGTTTAATGTTGTTTTGACTGACATGCTTATTTGAGTGAGATAACCAATTCAGAAGTCAAATATCTCAACCTCACGAAATGACTCAACATTTGACGTTGATTTGAATAACATGCTTATTTCAGCGAGTTAAGCATTTCAGAAGGCAATAATATCAACTTCACCAAATGACTCACCTTTCGATGTTGTTTGGACTAACATGCTTATGTGAGTGATATAAGCACTTCGGAAGGCAAAAATCTCAACTTCACCAAAGGACATAAATTTTGATGCTGATTTGACTAAAATGCTTACTTCAGTGAGATAAGCACTTCAGAAGACCAAAATCTGAACTTCACCAAATGACTTATTTTTTTTACTCTGTTTTGACTGACATGCTTTTTTCACTCAGATAGGCACTTCAGAACACCAAAATCTGAACTTCACCAAAAGACTCAAGTTTTGATGTTGGTTTGACTAACATCCTTATTTGAGTGAGATAAGCACTTCAGAAGTCAAAAATCTCAACTTCACCAATTGACTCAACTTTAGATGTTGTTTTGACTAACATGCTTATGTGAGTGAGATAAGCACTTCAGAAGGCAAAAATCTCAACTGCACAAATGACATAATTTTTGATGCTGGTTGGATTAAAATTCTTATTTCAGCAAGATAAGCACTTCAGAAGACAAAAATCGGAACTTCACGAAATGACTCAATTTTTGATGTTAATTTGACTAAAATGCTCATTTCAGTGAGTTGAGCACTTCAGAAGACTAAAATCTCAACTTCACCAAATGACTCTCCTTTTGATGCTGTTTTGACTAACATGCTTATTTCAGTAAGACAAGCACTTCAGAAAACCAAATTCTGAATTCACCAACTGATTCAACTTTTTATGTTGTTTTGAATAACATGCTTATTTCAGCGTGTTAAGCATTTCAGAAGGCAAAAATCTCAACTTTACCAAAAGACTTAATTTTTAATGCTAGTTGAATTAAAATGCTTATTTCAGCGATTTAAGCACTTCAGAAGAGCAAAATCTGAACTTCACCAAATGACTTAAGTTTTGATGTTGGTGGGATTAAAATGCTTATTTCAGTGAGATAAGCACTTCAGAAGACCAAAATCTGAACTTCACCAAATGACACAATTTTTAATGTTCGTTTGACTAACATGCTTATTTTGAGAAAAGCATATCAGAAGGCTAAAATCTCAATTTCACCAAGACACTTAACTTTTGAGGCTGATTTGACTAAGATGTTTATTTCAGTGAGATCAGGACTTCAGAAGTCAAACATCTCAACTTAAACAAATGACTCATCTTTTGATGTTGTTTTGAATAACGTGCGTAATTGAGCGAGATCAGCATATCAGAATACTAAAATCTCAATTTCACCAAAGGACCAAACTTACAATGCTGGTTTGACTAAAAGTCTTAATTCAGTAAGATAAGCACTTGAGAAGGCTAAGATCTCAAATTCACCAAATGACTCAACTTTTGATGCTGCTTCGATTAAAATGCTTCTTTCAGCGAGTTAAGCACTTCAGAAATCCAAAACCTGAACTTCCCAAAATGACTCAAGTTTCGATGTTTGTTTGATTAACATGCTTATTTGAGTGAGATAAGCACTTCAGAATTCAAAAATCTCAACTTCATCACACGACTTAATTATTGATGCTGTTTTGACTAACACGCTTATTTCACTCAGATCATCACATCGGAAGACCAATATTTCAACTTCACGAAATGAATTAGCTTTTAATGTTGGTTTGAATGACATGTTGACTTCTTTGAGATAAGCACATCAGAACATCAAAATCTCAACATCACCAAATGACTCAACTTTTGATGTTGTTTTGACTAACATGCTCGTGTGAGTGAGATAAGCACTTCTGAAGGCAAAAATCTCAAATTCACCAAATGACTTAATTTTTGATGCTGGTTGGATTAAAATGACTATGTCAGCGAGGTAAGCACTTCAGAAGTCAAAAATAGAACTTCACCAAAGGACCTAACTTTGGACGCTGGTTGGACTAAAATGCTTATTTCAGCGAGATAAGCATATCAGAAGACTAAAATCTCACCTTCACCAAAGGACGTAACTTTTGATGCTGGTTGGACTAAAATGCTTCTTTCAGTGAGATGAGCACTGCAGAGGTCAAAAATCTCAACTTCATCAAATGACTTGATTTTTGATGTTGGTTAGACTAAAATGTTTAATTCAGCGAGTTAAGCACTTGAGAAGACTAAAATCTGATCTTCACCAAATGACTCAATTTTTAATATTGTTTTGACTGACATGCTTATTTGAGTGAGATAACCAATTCAGAAGTCAAAAATCTCAACTTCACCAAATGACTCAAGTTTTGATGTTGTTGAGACTAACATGCTTATTTGAAAAGATAAGCACTTCAGAAATCGAAAATTTCACCTGCTCCAAATGACTCAACTGTTGATGTTGTTTTGACTAACGTGCTTATTTCAGCAAGATAAGCATATCAGAAGACCAGTATCTCAATGTCACGAAGACACCCAACTTTTTATGCTGTTTTGACAACATGCTTATTTCAGTGAGATAAGCACTTCAGAAGACCAATATCTGAACTTCACTAAATGACTCAAATTTTGATGTTGGATTGATTAGCAGGCTTCGTCCAGTCAAATAAGCACTTCGGAAGTGAAGAATCTCGACTTCACCAAATGATTCAACTTTTGATGTTGTTTTGAGTAATATGCATATTTGAGTGAGATAAGCACTTCAGAAGGCCAAAATAAGAACTTTATCAAATGACTCAACTTTTGATGTTGTTTGATTGATGTTGGATTGATTAGTAGGCTTCGTCCAGTGAAATTAGTACTTCAGAAGTGAAGAATCTCAGCTTCAACAAATGACACAAATTTTTATGCTGGTTGTACTAAAATTCTTCTTTCAGCGAGTTAAGCACTTCAGAAGTCCAAAATCTGAACTTCACAAAGTGACTGCAGTTTCGATGTTTGTTTGACTAACATGCTTATTTGAGTGAGATAAGCACATCAGAATTCAAAAATCTCAACTTCATCAAATGACCTAATTATTGATGCTGTTTTGAATGACACGCTTCTTTCACTCAGATAATCACATCGGAAGACCAACATCTCAACTTGACCAAAGGAGATTTTTTTTTTTTGATGTTGATTTGAATGACATGTTGATTTCTTTGAGATAAGCACGTCAGAAGATCAAAATCTCAACTTCACCAAATGACTCAACTTTTGATGCTGTTTTGAATAACATGGTTAATTTAGCGAGATAAGCATATCAGAATACTAAAATCTCAATTTCACCAAAGGACCTAACTGACGATGCTGATTTGACTAAAAGTCTTATTTCAGTGAGATAAGCACTTCAGAAGTCAAAAGTCTTTACTTCACCAAATGATTTCAATGTTGATGCTATTTTGACAAACATGCTCATCTCAATCAAAAAAGCACTCAAAATCTGAACTTCACCAAATGACTCAAGTTTTGATGGTAGTTAGACTGACACGCTTATTTGAGTGAGATAAGCACTTCAGAAGGCAAAAATCTCAACTTTACCAAATCACATAAGTTTTGATGCTGGTTGGATTAAAATTCGTATTTCAGCGAGATAAGCACTTCAGCAGATAAAAATCTGAACTTCACCAAATTACTCAATTTTTGATGTTAGTTTGATGAACATGCTTATTTCAGCGACATAAGCATAACAGAAGACCAAAATCTCAACTTTAAATAGACACTCAACTTTTGACGCAGTTTTGACGAACATGTTTATTTCAGTTGGAAAAGCACTTCAATAAGACCAAAATCTGAACCTCACTGAATGAAGCAAATTTTCATATTGGAATGACTAACAGGCTTCCTCCAGTGAAATAAACACTTCAGAAGAGAAGAATCTCGACTTCACCAAATGACTCAAGTTTTGATGTTGGTTTGACTAATATACTTATTTGAGTGAGATAAGCACTTCAGAAATCGAAAATTTCACCTTCTCCAAATGACTCAACCAATGATGTTGTTTTGACTAACGTGCTTATTTCAGCGAGATAAGCATATCAGAAGACCAATATCTCAATTTTCACGAAGCCACTCAACTTTTTATGCTGTTTTGACAACATGCTTATTTCAGTGAGATAAACACTTCAGAAGACCAAAATCTGAACTTCACTAAATGACTCAAATTTTGATGTTGGAATGATCAGCAGGCTTCGTCCAGTGAAATAAGCACTTCAGAAGTGAAGAATCTCGACTTCACCAAATGACTCAACTTTTGATGTTGTTTTGAGTAATATGCATATTTGAGTGAGATAAGCACTTCAGAAGGCCAAAATATGAACTTTATCAAATGACTCAACTTTTGATGTTGTTTGATTGATGTTGGATTGATTAGCAGGCTTCGTCCAGTGAAATAAGCACTTCAGAAGTGAAGAATCTCAACTTCACCAAATGACTTAATTTTTTTGTGCTGTTTTGACTAACATGCTTATTTCACTCAGATAAGCATTTCAGAAGGCCAAAATCTGAACTTCGCCAAATGACTTAATATTTAATGCTGTTTTGACTAACATGCTTATTTCAGTGATATGACCACTTCAGAAGTCAAAAATCTCAACGTCACCAAATTACCTAACTTTGGACGCCTTTTGGACTAAAATGCTTATTTCTGTGAGATAAGCACTCCAGAAATCAAAAATCTCAACTTCACCATCTGACTTGATTTTTGATGATGCTTTGACTAACAGGCTTATTTCACTCAGATAAGCACTTCAGAAGACTAATATCTCACTTCACTTAATGAGTTAGTTTTTGATGTTGGTTTGAATGACATGTTTATTTCATGAGGCAACTTCACCAAATGACTCAACTTTTAATTTTGTTTTGACTAACGTGCTCATTTCAGTGAGATAAGCAGATCAGAAAATTAAAACCTCAATTTCACCAAGACACTCAACTTTTGAGGCTGATTTGACTAAAATGCTTATTTCAGCGAGATAAGCATATCAGAAGACTAAACTCTCAACTTCACCAAAGGACCTAACTGTTGATGCTGATTTGACTAACATGCTTATTTCAGTGAGATAACAACTTCAGAAGACCAAAATCTGAACTTCTCCAAATGACTCAAGTTTTGATTTTGGTTCGACTAAAATATTTATTTGAGTCAGATAAGCAATTCAGAAATCAAAAATCTCAACTTCACCATTTGACTTAATTTTTGATGCTGCTTTGACTAACATGCTTATTTCACTCAGATAAGCTCTTCAGAAGACCAATGTCACACTTCACAAAATGAGTTAGGTTTTTTTTTTATGTTGTTTTGAATGACATGCTTATTTTATGAGGCAAGCATTTCAGACGATCAAAATTTCAACTTCACCAAATCACTCAACTTTTGATGTTGTTTTGACTAAAATGCTTATTTCAGCGAGTTAAGCACTTCAGAAGGCTAAAACCTCAACTTCACCAAATAAAACAAGTTTTGATGCTGGTTATTTTAAAATGCTTATTGTAGCGAGTTGAACTCTTCAGAACACCAAAACCTGAAATTCACCAAATGCCTGTAGTTTCGATGATGGTTTTACTAACATGCTTATTTGATTGAGAGAAGCATTTCAGAAGTCAAAAATCTCAACTTCACCAAATGACTCAACTTTTGATGTCGTTTTAAATAACGTGCTTAATTTAGCGAGTTAAGAACATCAGAAGACCAAAATCTCAATTTCATGGAGACACTCAATTTTTGATGCTGGTTTGACCAAAATGCTTATTTCAGCGCCAGATAAGCATATCAGAAGTCAAAAATCCCAACTTCACCGAATGATTTATATGTTGATGCCATTTTGACTGAGATGCTTATTTCACTCACATTAGCACTTCAGAAGACCAAATTCTGAACTTCACCAAATGACTCAAGTTTTGATGTTGGTAGGACTGACATGCTTATTTGAGTGAGATAAGCACTTCAGAATGCAAAAATCTCAACTTCATCAAACGACTTAATTATTGATGCTGTTTTGACTAACACACTTATTTCACTCAGATAATCACATCGCAAGACCAATAATTCAACTTCACCAACTGAATTGGTTTTTGATGTTGGTTTGAATGACATGTTGATTTCATGAGGCAAGCACTTCAGAAGGCTGAAACTTCAACTTAACCAAATAACACAACTTTTGATGCTGGTTAATTTGAAATGCTGATTGTGGCGAGTTGAACTCTTCAGAACACCAAAACCTGAAAGTCACCAAATGACTGTAGTTTGGATGATGGTTTGACGAACATGCTTGTTTGATTGAGAGAAGCATTTCAGAAGTCAAAATTCTCAACTTCACCAAATGACTCAACTTTTCATGTTGTTTTGAATAACATGCTTAATTCAGCGAGATAAGATTATCAGAATACTAAAACCTCAACTTCATCAAAGGACTTAACTTATGATGCTGATTTGACTAAAATTCTCATTTCAGTGAGATAAGCACTTCAGAAGTCAATAATCTCAACTTCACCAAATGATTTAGATGTTGATGCTATTTTGACGAACATGCTTATTTCACTCAGACAAGCACTTCAGAAAACAAAATTCTGAACTTTACCTAATAACTCAAGTTTTGATGTTGGTTTGACTAACATGCTCATTTCAGCGATTGAAGCACTTGAGAAGGCTCAGATGTCAACTTCACCAAATGACTCAACTTTTGATGCTGTTTGGAATAAAATGCTTTCTGCAGCGAGTTAAGCTCTGCAGGAGACAAAAATCTGAACTTCACCAAATGACTCAAGTTTTGATGTTGTTTTGAGCAACATGCCATATTTGAGTGAGATAAGCACTTCAGAAGACCAAAATCTGAACTTCACCAAATGACTCAAGTTCTAATGTTGGTTTGACTAACATGCTTATTTCACCGATTTAAGAACTTCAGATGGCTAAGATCTCAACTTCACCAAATGAGTCAACTTTTGATGCTGGTTGGAATAAAATGCTTATTTCAGCGAGTTAAGGTCTTCATTACTCCAAAATCTGAACTTCACCAAATGACTCAAATTTTGATGTTAATTTGAGTAACGTGCTTATTTCAGTGAGATAAGCATATCCAACGACTAAAATCTCAACTTCACCAGTTGACTTAACTTTTGATGCTGGTTCAATTAAAACGCTTATTTCAGCGAGTTTAGCACCTCAGAAGCCAAAAAATCTGAACTTCACCAAATGACTTGATTTTTGATTCTGGTTAGACTAAAATGCTTACTTCGGTGATGCAAGCACTTCAGAAGATTAAAATCTGAAATACACCAAATAACTCAAGTTTTGATGTTGGTTTGACTAACATTCTTATTTGAGTCTGATAAGCACTTCAGAAGTAAAAAATCGCAACTTCACCAAATGACTCAACTTTTGGTGTTGTTTTGACTAACGTGCTTATTTCAGCGATATAAGCATATCAGAAGACCAAAATCTCAATTTCACCAAGGCACGCAACTTTTGATGCTGGTTTAACTGAAATGCTAATTTCAGCGAGATAAGCATATCAGAAGTCTAAAATCTAAACTTCACCAAAGGACCTCAATTTGGACGCTGGGTGACTAAATTGCTTATTTCAGTGAGATAAGAACTTCAGAAATCAAAAATCTCAACTTCACAATCTGACTTAATTTTTTATGCTGTTTTGACGAACATGCTTATTTAACTCAGATAAGCACTTCAGAAGACCAACATCTCATTTCCCCAAAGATGTTAGGTTTTGATGTAGGTTTGACAAACACGCTTAGTTCAGCGATTTAAGCACTTCAGAAGTCAAAAATCTCAACGTCAACAAATGACTTAATTTTTGATGCTGTTTTGAGTAATATGCATATTTGAGTCAGGTAAGCACTTCAGAAGGCAAATATCTCAACTTCACCAAAGTACCTAACTTCGGTTGGACGAAAATGCTTTTTTTCAGTGAGCGAAGCATTTCAGAAATCAAAAATCTCAACTTCACCATCTGACTTAATTTTTGATGTTGATTTGATTAACATGCTTATTTCACTCAGATAAGCACTTCAGAATACCAATACCTCACTTGACCAAAAATGTTAGTTTTTTATTTTGGTTTTAATGACATGTACTTCAGCGAGTCAAGCTCTTCAGAAGGCTAAAATCTCAACTTCACCAAATGACACAACTTTTGATGTTGGTTGGTTTAAAATGTTTATTTCAGCGAGTTAGGTTCTTCAGAACAACAATACCTGAACTTCACCAAATGAATCTAGTTTTGATGATGGTTTGACTAACATGCTTATTTGAGTGAGAGAAGCATTTGAGTGAGAGAAGTCGAAAATCTGAACTTCACCAAATGACTCAACGTTTGATGTTGTTTTGACTAACGTGCTTGTTTCAGCGAGACAAACATATCAGAAGACTGAAATTTCAACTTTACCAAAGGACATAACTTTTGATGCTGGTTTGACTTAAATGCTTATTTCCGTCAGATGAGCACCACAGAAGTCAAAAATCTCAACTTCATCAAAGGACTTGATTCTTGATGCTGGTTCGACTAAAATGCTTATTTCAGTGAGTTAAGCACTCGAGAACTAAAATCGGATTTTAACCAAATGACTCAATTTTTAATGTTATTTAAACTAACATGCTTATTTGAGTGAGCTAAGGACTTCAGAAGTCAAAAATTTCAACTTCACCAAATGACTAAACTTTTGATGTTGTTCAGAATAAGATGCATATTTGAGTGAGATAAGCACTTCACAAGACCAAATTAAGAACTTCACCAAATGACATAAAGTTTTATGCTGGTCGGATTAAAATTCTTATTTAATTAGATAAGCACTTCAGAAGACAAAAGTCTGAACTTCACCAAATGATTCAATTTTTGATATTAGTTTGACTAACATGCTCATTTCAGCGAGATACGCATAGCCGAAGACCAAAATCGCAACTTCAATAAGACACTCAACTTTTTAATTTTGTTTTGACAACATGCTTACTTCAGTGAGATAAGCACTTCAGAACACAAAAATCTGAACTTCACAAAATGACTCAATTTTTGATATGAGTTTGACTAACATGCTCATTTCAGCGAGTTGAGCACTTCAGAAGATCAAAGTCTCAACTTCACCAAATGACACAACTTTTGTCATTGTTCTGACTAACGTGCTTATTTCAGCGAGATAAGCATAGCAGAAGACCAAAATCTCAACTTCAAGAAGACACTCAACTTTTGATGCTGTTTTGAGTAACATGCTTATTTCACTCATATAAGCACATGAGAATATCAATATCTCAGCCTCACCAAATGAGTTAGTTTTTGATGTTGGTTTGAATGAAAAGCTTATTACATTGAGATAAGCACCTTAGGAACCAAAAATCTCAACTTCACCAAATGACTTCATTTTTGATGTTGGTTGGATTAAAATGCTTTTTCCAGCGAGTTTAGCATTTTAGAAGTCAACAATCTCAACTTCACAAAATGACCTAATTTTTGATGCTGGTTTGACTAACATGCTTATTTCAGTGAGATAAGCACTTCAGAAGACCAAAATCTGAACTTCACTAAATGACTCAAATTTGGATGTTGGATTGACTAATAGGCTTCCAACCGGGAAATAAGCACTTCAGAAGTGAAGAATCTCGACTTCACCAAATGACTCAACTTTTGATGTTGT
>NC_063375.1:7092149-7109068 GCF_021869965.1 Rhincodon typus
TCTATCAGGAACGACAAACGTCCCAGTAGCAGCCCCTGGAGAATTCCACTACAAACCTGCTTCCCAGCCTGAAAAATATCCATTCACAATTATTGAAATATTGGACTGGACAAAGTGGAAGGCATTCTTTCTTTGAATAATGCCACAGGCTTTTTAATATCCATTTCCGAATCTCATTGCATCATATATCAAGCAACGCAACAATTCCTTGACAATGTCAGACGAGAATATACTCTGTAATAACCAGAATGACACATAAGCCAACAATTGCCATACATCTGAGTCATGAACGCAACCTTCTGGGCCTCAGAAATGCCAAGTGGAAGTGCTTTGTGTGTACAGTCTTTTATCAAATCCTTCAGCCAACAGAGCAGCTGCCTCCAGGGCTGGAATGCCGTCACAAAAGGAATGTTTTTGCACGGCTACCGGGAAAGAGAAGGGAATTCTTCAAAGGACTGCAGTCAAAGTAGGTTTGAGAGCCTTGATTCTATGGTGCCAATCTTGATTCAGTGGTTTGACAAATTTCGCATGGTCGACTGGTTAACAAGGTTAGATCACATGGAACGCAGGGAGAACGTGCCATCTGGATACAAAAATTGACTAGAAGGTAGGAGAGAGGGTGGTGGTCGAGGGTTGCTTTTCAGATTGAAAGCCTGTGACCAGCTTTTTGGAGGGTTTGAGCTGTAAGGTGAGGGTGAATAAGCTAGGGCCATTCCTCCTGGAGTGTAAGAGGGCGAGGAGGACCTTATAGAGGTTTATAAAATCATGAGAGCATGGATAGGGTGAACAGCCAGGGTCTTTTCCTCAAGGTAGGGGAGTCCATAATTAGAGGTCCTGTGTTTATTCTGAGAGGGGAAGTTTTAAAAGGGACCTAAGGGGCAACATTTTCACGCAGAGGGTGCATTAGCTGCCAGTGGAATTGGTGAAGGATGGCACAATAACAACATTTCAGAGGCAAGTGAATGGGTCTACGAATAGGAAGGGTTGAGGGATATGGCCAAACGGAATAGATTAATTTTGGTTATCTGGTCAGTATGGACGAGTTGGACCAAAGTGTCTGTTTTTATACTGGACATCTGCGATTGTATGACTCCATGTCGCATTGACAATTAGGCACTTTCTCAGTAATATCCTCTGAGAACGAGGCACTCCCACACTGCTGCACATAACTCAGTACCAACCCTGTTAATATGTGGCACTCCCTCAGTTCTAACCCATTGACCGTGACACAATGCCTCTGGACTCACTCCCGAATCAGTTGTCACTCCCTCTGTTCCAAAACCTACACAATGAGGCACTGCCTCCGTATTGATCCTCTGACTCCTACAGATCTCACTGACATTCCTGTATTGTCATTCCTGACCCTTTAATAATTTCGCACTCCCTCAATTCTGACCCCATTACATTGAGGTACTGACGCACTAGTAACCCAGTGGCAATGATGGGCCCCCTCAGCACTGAACCTCTGACTGTGCTTCAATACCTCAAGACTGATCCTCTGTCAGTTAAGTATTCCCTCAGTTCGACCTTCTCTAAGTGCTGCAATACCTCAGCACGGCTCCTGTAAACAAGTGGCACTCCTTCAATTCTAACCCCTTTAGCATGTGGACGGCTCAATGTTGAAACTCTGACAATGAGGCACCCCCTCAGTACTGAATGTCTAATTATGTGGCATACCCTCAATTCTGAACACTTTACAATGAGGGGATGTTCACTGATGATTGCACAATGTTCAGAACCATTCGCACCTCCTCAGATACTGAAGCAGTCCTTGTTCAAATGCAACCAGACCTGGCTTGAGCCAAAAAGTGCAAATAACATTTGTGTCACATAATACAACCATCTCCAATAAGAGACAATCTAACCTCTGCCCCTTGGCATTCTACAGTGTTAACATCACTGACTCCCCACTATCAACATCCTGAGAGTCATCTTTGACCAGAAACTCAACTGCACTCACCACATAAACACAGTGCAAGAGCAGGGCAGGAGCTGGATATACCAGAGGGAGTAATTCTCCTCCTGACTCCGAAAAGCCTGTCCACCATCTACAAGGCACAAGTCAGGAGTGTGATGGAATAGTCCCCACTTGCCTGGATGAGTGCAGCCCCAACAACACAAGAAGCTTTAAACCATCTCGGACAAAGCAGCACGCTTGACTTTCACTACATTCACAAATAGCCACTACCTCTACCACCGACAGTCAGTAGCAGCAGTGTATGCTATCGACAAGATGCACTGCAGAACATCACGAAAGATCCTCAGACAAACCCACGACCACTTCCGTCTGGAAGAACAAAGGTAGCATATTGGAAATGCCACCTTCAAATTCCCCTCCAAGCCAGTCACCATCCTGACTTGGAAATACATTGAATGCAACTGTGAAGGAAGACAGTCATCCACCAAGAGGGAGAAAGAGAGAGAGAAAATCTGAGAGAAATTACAAATGCTGTGGACAAACTAAAATTGTAATCTTCAAATATCCTAATTAATAGCAGTAGAGCAGAGAGGGGCAACCATTAAATTATCAATGTCTCTAAAACGCAAGTTAACCGAAACATGTCAGCCCCAGGACATACAGAAGTAAAATACCCTCTTCTGTAAATAATAAACAAGATTTATCTGTTCTCGTGATGGCAGGCATGGTCTTGTTGAAGAAGGTTCTTTCTGAAAGATGGCTCCTTCAACACCACTCAGTACCAGCATGGGCGTATGTGTGTTGTGGTTGGCGGGGGTACGGGGGGCTAGGTTAATGATGATCTTCCGTTTCCTTCACTGGCTGAATGTTAAAAAGAATGCGTCAGTTAGTCAAGTGACCAACTCCCCATGGGATTGGCGGGGAGTTGGAGTGGAAGAGGTTAAGGGATAAATGTGCGTTGGGAAAACCATCCAAACAGGTGGATGAGGGTAAAGCGGTTGATGTGGTGTATTTGGATTTCAGTAACGCGTTTAATAAGGTTCCCCATGGTAGGCTATTGCAGAAAATACGGAGGCATGGGATTGAGGGTGATTTAGCGGTTTGGATCAGAAATTGACTCGCTGTCAGTAGACAGAGGGTGGTGGTTGATGGGAAATGTTCATCCTGGAGTTCAGTTACTCGCGGTGTACCTCAAGGATCTGTTTTGGGGCCACTGCTGTTTGTCATTTTTATAAATGACCTGGATGAGGTCGTAGGAGGATGCGTTAGTAAATTTGCGGATGACACCAAAGTTGGTGGAGTTGTGGATAGTGCGGAAGGATGTTGCAGGTTACAGAGGGACATAGATAAGCTGCAGAGCTGGGCTGAGAGGTGGCAAATGGAGTTTAATGCGGAAAAGTGTGAGGTGATTCACTTTGGAAGGAGTAACAGGAATACAGAGTGCTGCGCTCATGGTAAGATTCTTGGTAGTGTGGATGAGAAGAAAGATCTCGGTGTCCATGTGCATAGATCACTGAAAGTTGCCACCCAGGTTGATAGTGTTGTTAAGAAGGGTGCGGTATGTTAGGTTTTATTGGTAGAGCAATTGAGTTTCGGAGCCATGAGGTCATGTTGCAGCTGTACAAAACTCTGGTGCGGCCGCACTTGGAGTATTGTGTACAGTTCTGGTCACCGCAATATAGGAAGGGTGTGGAAGCATTGGAAAGGGTGCAGAGGAGATTTACCAGGATGTTGCCTGGTATGGAGGGAAGGTCTTATGAGGAAAGGCTCAGGGTCTTGAGGTTGTTTTCGTTAGAGAGAAGAAGGTTAAGAGGTGACTTGATAGAGACACACAAGATGATCAGAGGATTAGATAGGGTAGACAGTGGTAGCCTTGTTCCTCGGATGGTGATGGCGAGCACGAGGGAACATAGCTTTAATTTGAGGGGTGATAGATATAGGACAGATGTCAGAGGTAGGTTCTTTACTCAGAGAGTAGTAAGGACGTGGAATGCCCTGCCTGCAAAAATAATAGACTCGCCAACTTTAAGGGCATTTATATGGTCATTGGATAAACATATGGATGATAATGGAATATTTTAGGTTAGATGGGCTTCAGATTGGTTTCACAGGTCGGCGCAACATCGAGGGCCGAAGGGCCTGTACTGAGCTGTAATGTTCTATGTTCTATGTTCTAAATTGGGGGAATTATGTATGAGGCTAATACTGTCAGAATGCTGTTGTGTGGGGAAGAGGACTAGGAAAGATGCAGCAACCGTCTGCTCATGTTGTGGGATACTGTTGCACCTGTCAGAGCAGGACATGGAGAGGAAGCAACATAATGAATGCATATGGAACTGAAACATCAAATTTACAGGGCAACAAATGTTCCAGCTCCAAGGACTTGGTGCAAATGCCTCAACAACGGAAAAGACCGGCAAATTCCAGGCGATGTAGTCACTCGGCAGACTTTTCATCATTCAGAAGGCTAAGGACAATCTGAGCTTCTGAATCTCTCCACATTAAGACACAAGTCAGGCGTGTGATGGAATATTCCCCACTTGCCTGGACAGGTGCAGCTCCAACAACACAAGAAGCTCAACATTTTTCAGGGCAAAGCAGCCCACTTGATTGGCACCACATCCACAAACATTCACTCCCTCCACCACCAACACTTAGTAGCAGCAGTGTGCACCATCTATAAGGTACACTGCAGAAATTCCCCCAAAAATCCTCAGACAGCACTTAGCAAACACGTGACTACTTACATCTAGAAGGACAAGGGCAGCGGACACATAGGAATACCATTCCCGACAAGATCCCCTTCAAACTTTAAATATGTCATCATTCCTTCACTCTCGCTGTGTCAAAATCCTGGACCTCCCTTCCAAACAGTATTCGCCTTACGAGCAGCACAGTGGCCATTGGTTAGCACTGCTGCCACACAACACCAGAGATCTGGGTTCAATTCAGTCTCAAGTGGCTGTGTGTGGGTGTGTGCGTATTCTTCCCATGTCTTTGTGGGTTTCTTCCAGGTGCTCCGGGTTCCTCCGACAGACTAAAGATGTGTGGATTAGATGAATTGGCCACGCTGAATTGCCCATTGTGTCCAGGAATGAGTCGTTGTGTGAATTATCCATGGGGAGTGCAGGGTTACAGGGATAGGGTGGTGGCGGGGTGGCGGTGGGGGTAGGGGGAGGTGGGGTCAGTCTGTTCGAATGCTTTTTGGAGTCATTATGGTCTTGTTGAGCCAAATGGCCTGTTTCGACACTGTGGGGATTCTAATGATTGTGGGTCAACTGTCAGCACAATGTCTGGAGTGGTTCAAGAAGGCAGCTCAACACCACCTTCGCATGGGGCAACTAATGGCAGCCAATTAAAGTTGGACAAGCCAGCGATCTTTAGATTTCACAAATGAATTTTAAAAACCCTGAAGTCCTCATCCTTGGGGTCATTCCAGTCAATCTTGTCTCCTGTGGTTCATAGAAACACAGAAGAATAGGCTTAAGCACTTCAAGCCTGTTCCACCGTTCAACGTGATCATGGCTGATCACTGAACTCACGCTGTTTCTACCCACTGTCTTTGTTCTCGTTAGTCCTGAGCACCATATCCAATTTCTCTTTGAAAATAGTCAATGGTTTGACATCAACAGTTCCCAGACAAAATTCCACAGGCTGACCTCTGTCTGGGTGAAGACATTTCTTCTCATTTCCTGAATGATCTCCTTTACCTCCTTAACTCTAAGCCCTATTTCTGGACTCCTAAGTCATTGAGGACATCCTTACTGCAACTACCTTGTCCAGTCCTCTTTAAATTTATGGCTTCCAACAGGTGCCCGTTCTTCTTTTCAACTCCAACGCATATAACCCTAACTGATCCAGTCTCCATTCATCTCTCAATACCACCATCCATGAAATCACTCTGGTAAATCTTTCACTCACTGTCACTATAACCAATCCATGAATCCCTTGAATAAGGCAGCCAACAAGCTATCTGCCTTATTCACCACCTGCAATAGGGTCAGGGTCAGGGTCAGGGTCAGGGTCAGTGTCAGGGTCATACTTGCTTTCAGCGACAGGAACAATGACACGAAGGTCTCAGTGCACCCCTCCCTTTCCCAATCTATCACCCTTCAGATATTAAATGGCTTTTCAGTTTTTGCCCCTAAAGTTGACAACTTCACATTTATCAGAGAGATGGTTCATCTGCTGCGTACTTACCCACTCATCAGCTCAACTCAACCTGCACTGACGGCCACCATATCATGGCCCCAACAGACAGGGTAACATACAGAGCCAAGACGGAGGAACAAGCCTCACGGAAGACTTCGTGCCAGGCTCAACAAAGATGGTATACCCAGAAATAGCCTTCCAACCTCAGGTGTGCACTAGTGTTGAACTATGGACGAAGAAAGACCAGGTGTTCGGCGGATCGACAGCGGAGGTGTAGATAGGGGCGTGATCCGCAAGCGCGAGGTCTCTTGTTTTCAAATTCTGAACCATCACCGTCAGCAACAACACCGTTCCCCGCACCACCCAGCTCGATAATGCGGCCCCTCCCTAGGCACGGACACCCCCGCCCCGCTCTGTGGTAAGAGGAAGATACTGTTTTGAGTCCACTGAAACGTTTTGCAATTGAAGTGAAGTAGAAATTTGATGGATATGATCCTGTCGAAAGGGGATAGAGAAATACATGGAACAGAATGGATTATTGGCGTAAATTAGAGAGTGAGGGGATTTGCAGATCAAAGTGTGCCAACGAATAAAAGGGGAAAGAGAGTGGTAAAGGTTGTAGAGGAGAGATAAAGCATTGCTCCAGAACAGGTGTGAATGGTAGAATGAAGATCTGATTGACAAGGAAGTAAAGCATGAAGACAGGATGCAATCACTAGGGGAAAGTATATCCAAACAGAGGACTGTGTTAATGGGTCTAAAGCTGTTGAACTCAGTATTGAATGTAGGCCAATGTTTTGATTCTTCTCAACAACAATTACCACTGCCTTTGTGTTCTGTGGAAGGGTCACCGGACCTGGAACTTTAACTCTGTTTTTTTGCCTCCACAGAGGCTGCCAGACCTGCTGAACTTTTCCAACAGCTTCTGTTTTCGTTCCCTTTGCCTTTGTTTTGTGTTCAATGGTGAATTTGATCTTTAATCTCCGACACCCTGTAACTTTGTCTTGACCTTTTAGCCCACATTCCTGCCTCCCCCTTTCAACAGCTTAGAACAGAGAACATTACATAGAACATTACAGCGCAGTACAGGCCCTTCGGCCCTCGATATTGTGCCGACCTGCGAAACCAATCTGAAGACCATTTAACTATCTGAAACACTCACAATTTATCTTTTACTGCAATTGAGTTTAAAGGCAGGGGCACAAATTTCCAAGTACGCTTCCACCTCCTGGATGTAGTGCTGCTGTCATTCTGCTCAATTTCCTTTCCTGCCTTTCCAGGGACTTAATGTCCTTCCTAAAATATGGTGTTCAGAATTCACTATGTACTCAACTGGAGCTGAAAGCACTACTTTATAGCATGACGTTCATGCTTTTTTACTCTGATCTTCGAGTACTGAAGCCCAGAGTCCCACTGACAGTGCTTAATTATCTCAGTACTGACCCTCTGACAATGAGGCACTCCCTCAGTACTGATCCTCTGACAGTACTGCACTACTTCAGTACTGATCCTCTAATCCTGTGGCATTCCCTCAATTCTGACCCTATTACATCTGGGCAGTGCCTCACTCCAGATCCTCTGACAATGAGACAATCCCTCAGAACAGATCCTCTGACAAAGAGGTAATGCCTCAGAACTGATCGACTGACAATAAGGTACTCCTTCAGTACATACCCTTTCATAATGAGTCACTCGCTCGATCCTGACCCTCTGACAGTAATGTATTACCTCAGTATTGACCATCTAAACTCCCTCAATTCTAATCCCTTTGCAATTCGGCAATGCCTCAGAACTGACCCGCTGACGATAAGGCATTCCCATCATTCTGACCTTCTGACAGTGCTGCATTACCTCAGTACTGACACTCTAACAGTTCTTCAATACCTCAATATTGAGCCCCTGACATTTGACACTCCCTCTATTCTTACTCCGTCCCATTGAGGGACTGCCTCGGAATGGATCCTCTAACAACGAGTCACTCCCTTACAGATCACCCTTTAACAATGAGACACTGCCTCAGAACTGACCTCGTGATAATAAGGTACTCCCTCTATGCTGATCTGCTGATTACGGGGCCCTTCCTCAGTCATGATCCTGTAAACATGATGAACTTCCTCAATTCCGACCCCCTTAAATGAGGCACAAGTTCAGCTTGCAACTCTGACAATAACGCACTCCCACAGTTCTGACCCTCTGACACTGCTACAATACCTCAGTACTGACTCTCGAACCGTGTGGCACTCACCCAATTTTGACCATTGAATCAGTATTGACCCTCTGACTATAATGCACTCCACGGTTTGGACCGTCTGACAGCGGTTCACTACCTCAGAGATAACCCATTAATCATATGGTCCTCCCTCAATCCATCCCCATTACATTGAGGCACTGCCTCAGAATAGAATCTCTGACAATGAGGCACTCCCTCAGTACTGACCCGGTAACAATCCTCAGAACAGACTGACCCCCTTACAAACAGGCACTGCCTCTGTACTGACCCGCTGACGATTAGGCCCTCCCTCAGTACTTACCCTCTGATAGTGCTGTAGTCCTCAGTATTGATCCTCTAAATGTGATCCTCTAACTTCTGATCCCATTACATTGAGGCACTGCCTGACAATCGACCCACTGACAGCGTCTCATTAGGGAAATGAAGTGCAGACTGGGTGACCGCTTTGCAGAACAGCGACAGACACTCTGACAAAGAGACACTGCCTCAGAACTGACACTCTGACAATGTAGCAGTATTTCAGGGCTGACCCTCCAGTCGTGAGGTACTGCCTCAGAACTGACCCTCTGGTGGAGCTGAAGTACATCAGTGCTGACTCTTCAGTCATGAGGCTCACCCTCAATTCTGACCCCCTTACAATGAGACACTGCTTCAGAAATGACCCACTTACAACCCCTTCAGTAGTGACCCTCTGATAATGAGGCCCTTCATCAGACCTGATTCTTTCTCAATGGGTGACTCCTTCAAGACTGACTCTCCAGAAATGACATGATAGCCCTGCAGAGGGAGTCATTGTCAAGGAAGCACTCCCTCAACACTTCGCCTCTGACAGTTCTTCAATACCTCAATACAAACCCTCTGACTGTGATGTACTCTCTTAGTAGTGACACTCTGACTGCAATATCTTACTACTGACCTTCTAATCATGTCATCCTCCCTCAATTCTAAATCCATTACATGGAGGCACTGCCTCAGAACTGACGCGCTGACAACAAGGCATTCCCTCAACTGATCCTCTGACAGTGCGACACGACCTCAGTACTAACGCTGTGTTGTGAGGCACTTCCTTAATTCTGACCATCTTAAAATGAGGCACTACCTCAATATTGACCCTCTGACAAAGTGGCACTGCCTCACAATTGACCTACTGACAATGGAACATTACCGCAGTGCGGACCCACTGATAGAGGTTTGATATTAGGAGAGTACTGCACTGCAAACAGGTCAATATTAAGTGCATTCTTGACGGCCAAAATTCAGGGAGTGCTGCACTGTTGGTGGGCCAGTATTCAGGGAGTGCCACACTGCTTGTGGTCCGATAATAAGGGATTACTGCACTTGCAGAGAGTTCGCACCGAGGGAATGCTGCACTCTCAGATGGTCAATATTAAAGGAGTATTTCACCCTCAGAGCTTTGATATTCGGGGATTGCTGCACTGTGAGCAGGCAAATACTAAAAAAATACTACGCTATCAGAGGGTCCATATTAAGGGAATGCTCCACTATCGAGGGTCAGTATTAAGGAAGTGGTGCATTTTCGGAGGGCAACTATTGATGGTGTACTGCAACTTCAGCGAGTGAGTGCTCAGGCAGAGCAGCACAGCAAAGGGTGAGTAATGAGAGAATGCTCCATTGTCAGAGGCTTAGCACTGAGGGAGTGCTTAATCAGAGAGTTAGTATTGATGGAGTGCTGCATTGTCAGAGTATCATCACTGAGGGAGTACCACAATATTGGAGGGTCAATATGAAGCATGTGCTACACTGTCAGAGGGTCAATGATGACAGAATGCTGCACTGTCAGAAGCTCACTAGTGGGGGAAAGCTGCATTGTCAGACTGTCTTCACTGAGGGAGTGCCGCTCTTTTGAAAGGCCGATATAAAGGGAATGCTGCAATGTCACAGGGTCAATATTAAGGGTGTGCTGCACTGTCAGAGTTTCAGCGTTAAGGGAGTGGCACACTAACAAAGAAGCACTGTCAGAGAGCTGGCCCTCCTGACTATGAGGCACTCCCTCAGTACTGACCCTCCAACAGTACAACATACTCTGGAGTCGTGGTGGCTGACCATCTGACAGTGCATTTCTGCCATATGTTAACCCTCTGATATACCGGTATTCCCTCAGCACTAACCTGACAAATGACCTTTTGACAGAGATGTGTTCCCTTACTATTGACCCTCTGATACTGGAGCACTCCCTTAATATTGATTCACAGAATTGCTACAGTGTGCAAACAGGCCATTAAGCCAAACAAGTCGACAATGCCCCTCCGAAGAGCATCCCACCCGGGCCCATTCCCATGTCTGAGCCACCTAACCTAAACATTCCTGGGCACTATGGGCAATTTGGCATAGCCAATCTACCTCGCCTTCACATCTTTGGACTGTGGGAGAAAACCGTAACACCCAGAGGACACACAAACCCGCACAGACACGGAGAATGTGCAAACTCCATACAGAAGGTCGCCCAAGGGTGGAATCGAACCTGGGTCACTGGCGCTGTGAGACAGCAGCGCTAACCACCGAGCCACCGCGCCGCCCTCGTGGAATTTACGACAGTGCAAAACCCCTTTAAAATTGACCCTAGCACTCCATTAATATTTGCCTTCTGACAATGCAGCTTTTCCTCAGTACTGACTCGCCAACAGTGCAGCACTCCCCTAAATACTATCAGAGAGTCAATACTAAGAGAATGCTTCACGGTTGGAGACAGCACTGAGGGGAGCTGCACTATCAGAGGTTCAGTACTAAAGGCATGCTGCACTGTGAGAGGGTCAGTCATGCTGGAATTCTGCACTGCCAGAGAATCAACAATGAAGAAGTGATGCGCTGTCAATGTAATAGGGTCAGAAGTGAGTCAGTGCCTCATGATCAAAGGGTCAACACTGAGCCGGTGTCTCATTGAAAGGTGTTCAGAATTGAGTCAGTCCTGTGGTAGTGCAGCACTCTCAGAGGGTTAGTACTGAGGGAGAGCATCATTATCAGTGGGTCAGTACTGAGTGTGTGCCTTGTTGTAAGTGGGTCACTTCTGAGGCAGTATGTCATTGTTGAATGGT
This sequence comes from Rhincodon typus, assembly GCF_021869965.1. NCBI lineage: Eukaryota > Metazoa > Chordata > Chondrichthyes > Orectolobiformes > Rhincodontidae > Rhincodon > Rhincodon typus. Next base: position 7,103,503 of record NC_063375.1, read on the forward strand.
CAGTCCAGTGTGATTACTTTATTGTCAGATAGTCAATGCTGAGACAGTGCCACCTTCCCGGTCAGTATTGAGGTAATGCCTCATTGTAAGGAGGTTAGAATTGAGGGAGTGGCAGACATTTAGAGGGTCAGTACTGAGGCAGTGCAGAACCGTCAGAGGGTCAGTACTTGAGGAGAACCCTATTATCAGAAGGTCAATACTAATGGAGGGTCACATTGTCAATGGTTCAATATTGAGGAATCACCTCATTATCAGAGGGTCAGTCCTGAGGCAGTGCCTCATTGTAAGAAGGTCAGTGCTGAGGCAGTGCCAAATTCTCAGAGGATCAATATTAAGGTTTGGAGGTGAGGGAGGGCTATATGATTATGTCACTCTGACAATGAGGCTCTCCCTCAGGAATGAGCCTCTGACAATAAGGCACATTCTCAGTTCTGAATCTCTGACAAGGAAGCACTCCCTCAGTGCTAACCCTCTAACAGTGCTTCAATACCTCAGTATGGACCCTCTGTCAATGAGGCACTGGCTGAGTACTGACCCTCTGATAGAGCTGCAAAAGCTGACTACTGACCTTCTAATCATGTGCCTCCTATCCCATTTCTCAATCTATTGCGTTGAGGCACTGCCTCAGAACTGACGCACTGGCTATAAGGCAGTCCCTCAGTCCTGACCCTCTGACAATAATGCACTCCCACAGTTCTGACGCTCTGACATTGAGGCATTCATTCAATATTTACACTGGGATAGACTTGCAAAATCTCAGTACTGCTGTCCAATCAAGGGGCGCATCCTCAATTCTAACCCTATTACAATGAGGTACTGCTTCAGTGTTCACCCTCTGCGTCTGTGTCATTTTAAAAGCGATGTTATCTGTCTTCGGAGAGTCCACAAAACCAATTTGAAGTCAAAGTAATCCTTTGAAAGATGGTTAAGTAGTAACAGTGTTGTTTTATTGGTGTTTGTAATAAATTTCAGGTAATTTTTGGATACACCAAATCGCAAAAGTACAGAAGAAGAAGGAGGCCATTTGGCCCATCATACTGAGTTGTCTCTACCATCTCATGCAAATCCTTTTTGCGCCTATCACCTGCACACCATTTTCATCCAATTCCATCTGCCCGTCTCCGTTGAACCTCATTCATCACATTTACAGCAGTGCACTCCATAACGAATTACACACTGTGTGATAAAGCTCTTCTACGAGCAGGAACATCTTCTCCCTATTTACTCTGTTCAGACCACTCACGATTTCAAAAAACCTCAATTCCATCTCCTCTCAGCCTGCTGTTGAGAGAGAACAATCCCAAACTCTTCAATCTATTCTTGGAGCTGAAGCTTTTCCTACCTGGAACCATTCTAGTAATAATCAGCACATCAATGCATTTGCCTTTTTCCTATAATGCGCAGGCCACAACTGTGCACAATACTCCAGCTGACATTTAACTTACCTTGCAGAACTTCAATATCATCAACTTCTTACTCGTCTACTCTATACCCCTATTAATAAATGCTGTATGCTTTATTTATTGCTCTCTCCAGCTGTACTGCTACCATCATTTCAACTGTGCACGTCCATACCCCTATTTTACATTGGTAGGAAAAACACTTGAAAGACAAAGTGCATCACCTTACACTTCTCTGCATTGTACCTCATCTTCCACCTATCTGCCCATTCCATCAACTTTTCAATACACTTTTGGAGTTCCACACTATTCTTCTCACAATTTACAATTCTCAAGTTTAATGGCATCTGCAAACTTGATAATTGACCCCTGCACACCACGATCAAGATAATTAATTATCTATTAGGAACGACAAACGTCCCAGTAGCAGCCCCTGGAGAATTCCACTACAAACCTGCTTCCCAGCCTGAAAAATATCTATGCACCATTATTGAAATATTGAACTGAACAAAGAGGAAGGCATTTTTTTCTTTGAATAATGCCACAGACTTTTTAATATCCATTTCTGAATCTCATTGCATCATATACACAGCAACGCAGCAATTCCTTGACAATGTCAGACGAGATCGTACTCTGTAATAACCAGAATGACACATAAGCCCACATTTGCCAAGCATCTGAGTCATGAACGCAACATTCTTGGCCTCAGAAATGCCAAGTGGAAGTGCTTTGTGTGTACAGTCTTTTATCAAATCCTTCAGCCAACAGGGGAGCTGCCTCCAGGGCTGGAATGTCTTCACAAAAGGAATGTTTTTGCACGGCTACTCTTGATTCAGTGGTTTGACAAAGTTCGCATGGTAGACTGGATAACAAGGTTAGATCACATGGAATACAGGTAGAACGAGCCACCTGGACACAAAAATTGACTAGAAGGGAGGAGAGAGGTTGGTGGTCGAGAGTTACTTTTCAGATTGAAGGCCTGTGACCAGCGGGCTGGAGGGTTTGAGCTGTAAGGAGAGGCTGAATAGGCGAGGGCCATTCTTCCTGGAGTGTCAGATGGCGAGAATGACCTTATAGAGGTTTATAAAATCATGAGAGCATGGATAGGGTGAACAGCCTGGGTCTTTTCCCCAAGGTAGGGGATTCCAAAACTAGAGGTCATGTGTTTATTTTGAGAGGGGATGTTTTAAAAGGGACTTAAGGGGCAACATTTTCATACAGAGGATGGCACATGTATGCAATAAGCTGCCAGTGGAATTGGTGAAGGATGGCACAATAACAACATTTCAGAGGCAAGTGAATGGGTCTACGAATAGGAAGGGTTGAAGGATATGCCCAAACGGAATAGATCAATTTTGGTTATCTGGTCAGTGTGGACGAGTTGGAGCAAAGTGTCTGTTTTCATACTGTACATCTGCGATTCTATGACTCCATGTTCCACTGACAATAAGGCACTTTCTCAGTAATATCCTCTGAGAACGAGGCACTCCCACACTGCTGCAAATACGTCAGTGCCAACCCTCTTAATATGTGGCACTCCCTCAGTTCTAACCCATTGACCGTGACACAATGCCTCTGGACTCACTCTCCAATCAGTTGGCACTCCCTCAACTCCAACACCTACACAATGAGGCACTGCCTCCGTATTGATCCTCTGACTCCGACAGATCTGACTCACTGACAGTCCTGTATTGTTAGTCCTGACCCTTTAATCATTTCGCACTCCCTCAATTCTGACCCCATTACATTGAGGAACTGACTCAGCATTAACCATCTTGCAATGAGGGGTCTCCTCAGTACTGAACCTCTGACTGTGCTTTAATACCTCAAGGCTGACCCTCTGTCAAGAAAGCATTCTCTCAGTTCGACCTTCTGTAAGTGCTGCAATAGCTCAGCACGGGTCCTGTAATCAAGTGGCACTCCTTCAATTCTAACCCCTTTAGGATGTGGCACGACCTCAATGTTGAACCTCTGCCAATGAGGCCCCCCCTCAGTACTGATTGTCTAATTCTGTGGCATACCCTCAATTCTGAACACTTTACAATGAGGGGATGTTCACTGATGATTGCACAATGTTCAGAACCATTCGCACCTCCTCAGATACTGAAGCAGTCCTTGTTCAAAGGCAACCAGACCTGGCTTGGGACAACAAGTTCAAATCACATTTGTGTCACACAATACAACCATCACCAATAAGAGACAATCTAACCACTGTCCCTTGGCATTCTACAGTGTTACCATCACTGAATCCCCACTATCAACATCCTGAGGGGCATCATTTACCAGAAACTCAACTGCACTCACCACATAAACACAGTGCAAGAGCAGGGCAGGAGCTGGATATACCAGAGGAAGTAATTCTCCTCCTGACTCCTCAAAGCCTGTCCACCATCTACAAGGCACAAGTGAGGAGTGTGATGGAATAGTCCCCACTTGCCTGGATGAGTGCAGACCCAACAACACAAGAAGCTTTAAACCATCTGGGACAAAGCAGCACGCTTGACTGGCACTGCATTCACAAATAGCCACTCCCTCGACCACCGACAGTCAGTAGCAGCAGTGTATGTTATCTACAAGATGCACTGCAGAAATTCACTAAAGATCCTCAGACAAACCCACGACAACTTCCGTATGGAAGAACAAGGGTAGCATATTAGAAATGCCACCTTCAAGTTCAACTCCAAGCCATTCACCATCCTGACTTGGAAATACATTGAATGCAACTGTGAAGGAAGACTGTCATCCACCCATAGGGAGAAAGAGCGAGAGAAAATCTGAGAGAAATCACAAATGCAGGAGACGAGCTATAATTGTAATCTTCAATTATCCTAATTAATAGCACTGGAGCAGAGAGGGGCAACCATTAGATAATCAATGTCACTAAAACACAGGTTAACAGAAACATGTCAGTCCCGGGACATACTGAAGCAAAATACCCTCTTCTGTAAATAATACACAAGATTTATCTGTTCTCGTGATGGCAGGCATGGTCTTGTTGAATAAGGTTCTTTCTGAAAGATGGCTCATTCACCACCACTCTGTACCAGCATGGGAGTGTGTGTGTGGTGGTGGGGGGAGAGGTTAATGATGATCTTCTGTTTCCTTCACTGGCTGAATGTTAAAAAGAATGCATCAGTTAGTCAAGTGACCAACTCCCCATGGGAATGGCCGGGAGGGTGGGTGGAAGAGGTTAAGATATAAATGTCCGTTGGGAAAACCATCCAAATTGGGGGAGTTACGATATTGTCAGAATGCTGTTGGGTGGGACAGAAGACGAGGAAAGATGCAGCAACCGTCTGCTCATATAGTGGGATACTGTTGCACCTGTCAGAGCAGGACATGGAAAGGAAGCAATATAATGAATGCATATGGAACTGAAACATCAAATTTACAGGGCAACAACTGTTCCACCTCCAAGGACTTGGTGCAAATGCCTCAACAACTGAGCAGACCGGCAAATTCCAGTAGAGTAGTCACTCGGCAGAGTTCTCATCATTCAGAAGGCTAAAGACAACCTGAGCTTCTGAATCTCTCCACATTAAGACACAAGTCAGGAGTGTGATGGAATATTCCCCACTTGCCTGGACAGGTGCAGCTCCAACAACACAAGAAGATCAACAAAGTTGAGGACAAAGCAGCCCACTTGATTGGCACCACATCCACAAGCATTCACTCCCTCCACCACAAACACTTCGTCGCAGCAGTGTGTACCATCGACAAGGTACACTGCAGAAATTCCACCAAAAATCCTCAGACAGCACTTTCCAAACACGTGACTACTTCATCTCGGAACACAAGGGCAGCAGATACATAGGAATACCATTCCCTACAAGATCCCCTCCAAACTTTACATTTGTCACCATTCCTTCACTGTCGCTGGGTCAAAACCCTGGACCTCACTTCCTAACAATATTTTCCTTACGAGCAGCACAGTGGCCAGTGGTTAGCACTGCTGCCTCACAGCACCAGAGATCTGGGTTCAATTCAGTCTCAGGTGACTGTGTGTGGGGGTTTACACATTCTTCCCATGTCTTTGTGGGTTTCCTCCAGGTGTTCCGGGGTCCTCCGACAGACTAAAGATATGTGGATTAGGTGAATTGGACACGGTAAAATGCCCATTGTGTCCAGGGATGACGAGTTATGTGAATTATCCATGGGAAGTGCAG
>NC_063375.1:7109168-7111350 GCF_021869965.1 Rhincodon typus
TGCCCATTGTGTCCAGGGATGACTAGTTATGTGAATTATCCATGGGAAGTGCAGGGTTACAGGGGTAGGGTTGGGGTGTCAGCTTCCCCTGCCTCCGCTGATTGGAGCAACCGCACGTCATTGGCGTCGCCCCGGTCCTCACGGGCGAGACTCTGTCGTTCTTAGGTGCGGCTCATGCTCAGACTTTGTCATCTGATTGGTTAAACTGTCGCGCCCGCCCCCTTTTGCTCACGTGGGGTTTGGACACGGACTCGTGGTCACATGGTTCCAAGTGAATAATTAGTTGCCGAACACCTGGTCTTTCTTCGTCCATAGTTCTATACTTTTAACCTGGTGCACACCTGAGGTTGGAAGCCTGTTTCTGGGTATACCATCTTTGTTGAGCCTTGCACGAAGTCTTCCGTGAGGCTTGTTCCTCAGTCATGGCTCTGTATGTTACCCTGTCTGTTGGGGCCATGATATGGTGGATCTCAGGGCAGGTTGAGTTGAGTTGATGAGTGGTTAAGTACGTAGCAGATGAACCACCTCTTGCATCAATGTGAAGTTATCTACTTTAGGGGCAAAAACTGAATAGACATATATTATCTGAAGAGTGACAGATTGGGAAAGGGAGGGGTGCACTGAGTCCTTAGTGTCCTTGTACCTGTCGCTGAAAGCAAGCATGACCCTGACCCTGACCCTGACCCTGACCCGACTGCAGGTGGTGAACAAGGCAGATGGTTCGTTGGCTGCCTTATTGAGGGGATTCATGGATTGGTTATAGTGACAGTGAGTGAAAGATTTACCAGAGTGATTTCTGGGATGGTGGTATTGAGAGATGAAGGGAGACTGGATCAGTTCGGGCTGTATTCGTGGGAGTTTAAAAGAAGAACGGGCATCTCATGGAAGGCTATAAATTTAAAGAGGACTGGACAAGGTAGATGCAGTAAGGATGTCCTCACTGACTTCGGAGTCCAGAAATAGGGCTTAGAGTCAAGGAGGAAAAGGTGATCATTTTGGAAATGAGGAGAAATGTCTTCACCCATACAGAGGTCAGCCTGTGAAATTCTGTCTGGGAACTGTTGAGGTCAAACCATTGACTATTTTCAAAGGGAAATTGGATATGGTGCTTAGGACTAAAGAGAATGAAGACAGTGGGTCGAAACAGTGTGAGTTCAATGATCAGCCATGATCATGTTGAAAGTTGGAACAGGCTCGAAGTGCTCACTCCTATTCTTCTATGTTTCTATGAACCAAATGAGACAAGATTGACTGGAATGACCCCAAGGGTGAGGACTTCAGAGTTTTTAAAATTCATTTGTGATATCTAAAGATCGCTGGCTTTTCCAGCTTTATTGGCTGCCATTAGTTACCCCATGAGAAGGTGGTGTTGAGCTGCCTTCTTGAACCACTCCAGTCCTTGTGCTGACAGTTGACACACAATCATTAGAATCTATACAGTGTGGAAATAGGCCATTTGGCCCAACAAGTCCATAACGACTCCAAAAAGCATTCCACAAGACGGACCTCAACCACCCACACCCTATCCCTGTAACCCTGCACTTCCCATGGATAATAGACATCACTACTCATCCCTGGACACAATGGGCAATTTGGCGTGGCCAATTCACCTAATCCACACATTTTTAGTCTGTAGGAGGAACCCGGAGCACCTGGTGGAAGCCCACAAAGACATGGGAAGAATTTGCATCCCCCGACACACAGTCACCTGAGACTGAATTGAACCCAGATCTCTGGTGCTGTGAGGCAGCAGTGCTAACCACTGGCCACTCTGCTCGTAAGGACAATATTATCAGGAAGGGAGGTCCAGGGTTTTGACCGAGCGAGAGTGAAGGAATGGTGACATATTTAAAGTTTGGAGTGGATCATGTAGGGAGTAGTATTCCCATGTATCTGCTACCCTTGTCCTTCTCGATGGAAGTAGTCACGTGTTTGGAAAGTGCTGTCTGAGGATTTTTGGTGGAATTTCTGCAGTGGACCTTGTAGATGGTACACACTGCTGCTACTAAGTGTTGGTGGTGGAGGGAGTGAATGTTTGTGGATGTGGTGCCAATTAAGTGGGTTGCTTTGTCCTGAACAGTGTTGAGCTTCTTGTGTTGTTGGAGCTACACCTCTCCACGCGTCTGGGGAATATACCATCACACGCCTTACTTGTGTCTTAATGTGGAGAGATTCAGAAGCT
>NC_063375.1:7111850-7128390 GCF_021869965.1 Rhincodon typus
GTCACTAAAACACAGGTTAACAGAAACATGTCAGTCCCGGGACATACTGAAGCAAAATACCCTCTTCTGTAAATAATACACAAGATTTATCTGTTCTCGTGATGGCAGGCATGGTCTTGTTGAATAAGGTTCTTTCTGAAAGATGGCTCATTCACCACCACTCTGTACCAGCATGGGAGTGTGTGTGTGGTGGTGGGGGGAGAGGTTAATGATGATCTTCTGTTTCCTTCACTGGCTGAATGTTAAAAAGAATGCATCAGTTAGTCAAGTGACCAACTCCCCATGGGAATGGCCGGGAGGGTGGGTGGAAGAGGTTAAGATATAAATGTCCGTTGGGAAAACCATCCAAATTGGGGGAGTTACGATATTGTCAGAATGCTGTTGGGTGGGACAGAAGACGAGGAAAGATGCAGCAACCGTCTGCTCATATAGTGGGATACTGTTGCACCTGTCAGAGCAGGACATGGAAAGGAAGCAATATAATGAATGCATATGGAACTGAAACATCAAATTTACAGGGCAACAACTGTTCCACCTCCAAGGACTTGGTGCAAATGCCTCAACAACTGAGCAGACCGGCAAATTCCAGTAGAGTAGTCACTCGGCAGAGTTCTCATCATTCAGAAGGCTAAAGACAACCTGAGCTTCTGAATCTCTCCACATTAAGACACAAGTCAGGAGTGTGATGGAATATTCCCCACTTGCCTGGACAGGTGCAGCTCCAACAACACAAGAAGATCAACAAAGTTGAGGACAAAGCAGCCCACTTGATTGGCACCACATCCACAAGCATTCACTCCCTCCACCACAAACACTTCGTCGCAGCAGTGTGTACCATCGACAAGGTACACTGCAGAAATTCCACCAAAAATCCTCAGACAGCACTTTCCAAACACGTGACTACTTCATCTCGGAACACAAGGGCAGCAGATACATAGGAATACCATTCCCTACAAGATCCCCTCCAAACTTTACATTTGTCACCATTCCTTCACTGTCGCTGGGTCAAAACCCTGGACCTCACTTCCTAACAATATTTTCCTTACGAGCAGCACAGTGGCCAGTGGTTAGCACTGCTGCCTCACAGCACCAGAGATCTGGGTTCAATTCAGTCTCAGGTGACTGTGTGTGGGGGTTTACACATTCTTCCCATGTCTTTGTGGGTTTCCTCCAGGTGTTCCGGGGTCCTCCGACAGACTAAAGATATGTGGATTAGGTGAATTGGACACGGTAAAATGCCCATTGTGTCCAGGGATGACGAGTTATGTGAATTATCCATGGGAAGTGCAGGGTTACAGGGGTAGGGTTGGGGTGTCAGCTTCCCCTGCCTCCGCTGATTGGAGCAACCGCACGTCATTGGCGTCGCCCCGGTCCTCACGGGCGAGACTCTGTCGTTCTTAGGTGCGGCTCATGCTCAGACTTTGTCATCTGATTGGTTAAACTGTCGCGCCCGCCCCCTTTTGCTCACGTGGGGTTTGGACACGGACTCGTGGTCACATGGTTCCAAGTGAATAATTAGTTGCCGAACACCTGGTCTTTCTTCGTCCATAGTTCTATACTTTTAACCTGGTGCACACCTGAGGTTGGAAGCCTGTTTCTGGGTATACCATCTTTGTTGAGCCTTGCACGAAGTCTTCCGTGAGGCTTGTTCCTCAGTCATGGCTCTGTATGTTACCCTGTCTGTTGGGGCCATGATATGGTGGATCTCAGGGCAGGTTGAGTTGAGTTGATGAGTGGTTAAGTACGTAGCAGATGAACCACCTCTTGCATCAATGTGAAGTTATCTACTTTAGGGGCAAAAACTGAATAGACATATATTATCTGAAGAGTGACAGATTGGGAAAGGGAGGGGTGCACTGAGTCCTTAGTGTCCTTGTACCTGTCGCTGAAAGCAAGCATGACCCTGACCCTGACCCTGACCCTGACCCGACTGCAGGTGGTGAACAAGGCAGATGGTTCGTTGGCTGCCTTATTGAGGGGATTCATGGATTGGTTATAGTGACAGTGAGTGAAAGATTTACCAGAGTGATTTCTGGGATGGTGGTATTGAGAGATGAAGGGAGACTGGATCAGTTCGGGCTGTATTCGTGGGAGTTTAAAAGAAGAACGGGCATCTCATGGAAGGCTATAAATTTAAAGAGGACTGGACAAGGTAGATGCAGTAAGGATGTCCTCACTGACTTCGGAGTCCAGAAATCGGGCTTAGAGTCAAGGAGGAAAAGGTGATCATTTTGGAAATGAGGAGAAATGTCTTCACCCAGACAGAGGTCAGCCTGTGGAATTCTGTCTGGGAACTGTTGAGGTCAAACCATTGACTATTTTCAAAGGGAAATTGGATATGGTGCTTAGGACTAAAGAGAATGAAGACAGTGGGTCGAAACAGTGTGAGTTCAATGATCAGCCATGATCATGTTGAAAGTTGGAACAGGCTCGAAGTGCTCACTCCTATTCTTCTATGTTTCTATGAACCAAATGAGACAAGATTGACTGGAATGACCCCAAGGGTGAGGACTTCAGAGTTTTTAAAATTCATTTGTGATATCTAAAGATCGCTGGCTTTTCCAGCTTTATTGGCTGCCATTAGTTACCCCATGAGAAGGTGGTGTTGAGCTGCCTTCTTGAACCACTCCAGTCCTTGTGCTGACAGTTGACACACAATCATTAGAATCTATACAGTGTGGAAATAGGCCATTTGGCCCAACAAGTCCATAACGACTCCAAAAAGCATTCCACAAGACGGACCTCAACCACCCACACCCTATCCCTGTAACCCTGCACTTCCCATGGATAATAGACATCACTACTCATCCCTGGACACAATGGGCAATTTGGCGTGGCCAATTCACCTAATCCACACATTTTTAGTCTGTAGGAGGAACCCGGAGCACCTGGTGGAAGCCCACAAAGACATGGGAAGAATTTGCATCCCCCGACACACAGTCACCTGAGACTGAATTGAACCCAGATCTCTGGTGCTGTGAGGCAGCAGTGCTAACCACTGGCCACTCTGCTCGTAAGGACAATATTATCAGGAAGGGAGGTCCAGGGTTTTGACCGAGCGAGAGTGAAGGAATGGTGACATATTTAAAGTTTGGAGTGGATCATGTAGGGAGTAGTATTCCCATGTATCTGCTACCCTTGTCCTTCTCGATGGAAGTAGTCACGTGTTTGGAAAGTGCTGTCTGAGGATTTTTGGTGGAATTTCTGCAGTGGACCTTGTAGATGGTACACACTGCTGCTACTAAGTGTTGGTGGTGGAGGGAGTGAATGTTTGTGGATGTGGTGCCAATTAAGTGGGTTGCTTTGTCCTGAACAGTGTTGAGCTTCTTGTGTTGTTGGAGCTACACCTCTCCACGCGTCTGGGGAATATACCATCACACGCCTTACTTGTGTCTTAATGTGGAGAGATTCAGAAGCTCAGGTTGTTTTTCGCCTTCTGAATGATGAAAAGTCTGCCGAGTGGCTACCTCTCCTGGAATTTGCCGGTCTGTTCAGTTGTTGAGGCATTTACAACCAAGTCCTTGGAGGCGGAACAGTTGTTGCCCTGTAAATTTGATGTTTCAGTTCCATATGCATTCATTATGTTGCTTCCTCTCCATGTCCTGCTCTGACAGATGCAACAGTATCCCACAACATGAGCAGACGGTTGCTGCATCTTTCCTCGTCCTCTACCCCACCCAACAGAATTCTGACACTATTAGCCTCAAACATAACTCCCCCAATTTGGATGGTTTTCTCAACGCACAATTATTCTTTCACCTCTTCCACTCCTCCTCCCCGCCAATCCCACGGGGAGTTGGTCACTTGACTAACTGATGCATTCTTTTTAACATTCAGCCAGTGAAGGAAACAGAAGATCAGCATTAACCGAGCCACCCCCACCACACACACACCCTCCCATGCTGGTACAGAGTGGTGGTGAAGGAGCCATCTTTCAGAAAGAACCTTCTTCAAAAAGACCATGCCTGCCATCACGAGAACAGATAAATCTTGTGTATTATTCACAGAAGAGGTTATTTTTCTTCTGTATGCCCTGGGGGTGACATGTTTCTGTTAACTTGTGTTATAGTGACATTGAGTATCAAATGGTTGCCCCTCTCTGCTCTAGTGCTGTTATTTAGGATATTTGAAGATTACAATTTTAGTTTGGCGACAGCATTTGTAATTTCTCTCAGATTTTCTTTCTCCCTTTCTCCTTCTTGGTGTCTTCCTTCACAGTTGCATTCAATGTATTTCCAAGTCAGGATGGTGAATGGCTTGGAGGGGAACTTGAAGGTGGCATTTCTGACATGCTACCCTTGTTCTTCCAGACGGAAGTTGTCGTGGGTTTGTCTGAGGACATTTAGTGAATTTCTGCAGAGCATCTTGTCGATAGCACACACTGCTGCTACTGACTGTCGGTAGTGGAGAGAGTGGATATTTGTGAATGTACTGCCAGTCAAGCGTTCTGCTTTGTCCTGGATGGTTTAAAGCTTCTTGTGCTGCTGGGGCTGCACTTAACCAGACAAGTGGGGACTATTCCATCACACTCCTCACTTGTGCCTTGAAGATGGTGGACAGGCTTTGAGGAGTCAGCCGGAGAATTACTCCCCGTGGCACTCCTAGCTTCTGACCTGCTCTTGCACTGTGTTTATGTGGTGAGTGCAGCAGAGTTTCTGGTGAATGATGACCCTCAGGATGTTGATAGTGGGGATTCAGTGATGGTAACACTGTAGAATGCCAAGGGGCAGTGGTTGGATTGTCTCTTATTGTTGATGTTTGTATTGTGTGACACAAATGCTATTTGCACTTGTTGTCCCAAGCCATGTCTTGCTGCATTTGATCAAGGACTGCTTCAGTGTCTGAGGAGGTGCGAATGGTTCCGAACATTGTGCAATCATCAGTGAACATCCCCTCATTGTAAAGTGTTCAGAATTGAGGGTATGCCACATAATTAGACATTCAGTACTGGGGCGGTGCCTCATTGTCAGAGGGTCAACATTGAGGCAGTGCCACATCCTAAAGTGGTTAGAATTGAACGAGTGCCACTTGATAACAGGAGCCGTGGTGAGGTACTGCAGCACTTACAGAAGGTCGAACTGAGGGAATGCTTTATTGACAGAGGGTCAGTCTTGAGGTATTGAAGCACAGTCAGAGGTTCAGTACTGAGGGGGCCCCTCATGGCCAGTGGGTTCATACTGGATCAGTTCCTCAATGTAATGGGGTCAGGAGTGAGGGAGTGCGAAATGATTGAAGGGTCAGGACTAACAATACAGGACTGACAGTGATTCAGATCTGTAGGAGTCAGAGGGTCAATACGGAGGCAGTGCCTCATTGTGTAGGTGTTGGAATTGAGGGAGTGCCAACTGATTAGTGAGTGAGTCCAGAGGCATTGTGTCACGGTCAATGGGTTAGAACTGAGGGAGTGCCACATATTAAGAGGGCTGGTACTGAGGTATTTGCAGCAGTGTGGGAGTGCCTCGTTGTCAGAGGATATTACTGAGAAAGTGCCTTATTGTCAGTGAAACATGGAATCACAGAATCGCAGATGTACAGTATGAAAACAGACGCTTTGGTCCGACTCGTCCATACTGACCAGATAGATAATTAATTATCTTGATCGTGGTGTGCAGGGGTCAATTTCCAAGTTATCAGATGCCATTAAATTTCAGAATTGTAAATTGTGAGAAGAATAGTGTGGAACTCCAAAAGTGCATTGAAAAGTTGATGGAGTGGGCAGATCGGTGGAATATGAGGTACAATGCGGAGAAGTGTCTTTCAAGTGTTTTTCCGACCAACGTAAAATAGGAGTATGGACGTGCACAGTTGAAATGATGGTAGCAGTACAGCTGGAGAGAGCAATAAATGAAGCATACAGCTTTTATTAATAGGGGTATAGAGTATACGAGTAAGAAGTTGACGATTTTGAACTTCTGCAAGGTAAGTTCAATTTCAGCTGGAGTATTGTGCGCAGTTGTGGCCTGCACATTATAGGAAAAAGGCAAATGCATTGATGTGCTGTTTATTACTAGAATGGTTCCAGGTAGGGAAAGCTTCAGATACAAGAATGTATTGAAGAGTTGGGGACTGTTCTCTCTCAATAGCAGGCTGAGAGGAGATGGAATTGAGGATTTTTGAAATCGTAAGAGAGTTAAACAGAGTAGATCGGGAGAAGATGTCCCTGCTCGTAGAGGAGCTTTATCACAGAGTGTGTAGTTAGGTTATGGCGTGCACTGCAGTAAATGTGATGAATGAGGTTCAATGGAGAAGTACAGAGGGAATTGGATGAAAATGGTGTGCACGTGATAGGCGGAAAAAGGTTTTGCATGAGATGATAGAGACAAGTCAGTATGATGGGCCAAATGGCCTCTTTCCCCTTCTGTAATTTTGCGATTTGGTGTATCCAAAAATTACCAGAAATTGATTACAAACACCAATAAAACAACACTGTTACTACTTAACCACCTTTCAAAGGATTACTTTGACTTCAAAATGGTTTTGTGGACTCTCCGAAGGCAGATAACATCGGGTTTAAAATGACACAGACGCAGAGGGTCAATACTGAATCAGTACCTCATTGTAACAGGGTTCGAATTGAGGATGTGCCTCTTAATTGGACAGTCAGTACTGAGATTTTGCAGGTCTATCACAGTGTAAATATTGAATGAATGCCTCATTGTCAGAGCGTCAGAACTGTGGGAGTGCATTATTGTCTGAGGGTCAGTACTGAGGCAGTGCCTCGTTGTGCAGATGTCAGAATTGAAGCAGTGTCACATGATGGGAGGGTCAGTGCTGAGGTATTACAGCACTGTCAGTGGTTTGGAACTGTGGGAATGCTTCCTTATCATATGGTCAGTGCTGAGCTGGTGCCTTAATATCATATGTTCAGTCCCGATAGAATGCCTCAACATCGGGAGTCATTACTGAGTCAGTGCCTGTTTGTCAAAGGTACAGTACAGAGGGTGTGCATCATTGTCAGAGGTTCAGTACAGAGGCATTACCTGACTGTAAGGGGGTCAGATCGGAGTGTGCCACATGCTTAGATGCTCAGTTCTGTGGTAGTGCAGCACTCTAAGTGGGTCAGTTCTGAGGCATTGCCTCATTGCCAGAGGGTCATTACTGAGGAACTGTCTCATTTGAAGAGGGTAAGAATTGAAGGGGTCTCACACGTTTAGATGATCAGTACGGAGGTATTGCAGATCTATCAGAAGGTTAGTCCTGAGGGACTGCCTCGTTGTCAGCAGGTCAGTTTGGAGGAAGTGCTTCACTGTCAGGGCATTGGTACTGAGCGGGTACCTCATTGTGAGAGTCAGAATCAAGGGAGTGTTCACATTTTAGACAGTCAGTGCATGTAGTCAGCACTGTCAGTGGGTGAGTACGAAGGGTCCATTCTGAAGCAGTGCCTCAATGTTATGGGATCAGAATCGATGGAGGGCCACATGGTTCACGGTTTAGTCCAAAGGAACCGAAGCACTGTCAGATCTCATTGCCGTGATATGGAGGTGTCGATGTTGGACTGAAGGAGGAGTGAGGCTCCAAACGCTTGTGTTTTCAAATAAACGTGTTGGACTATAACCTGGTGTCGTATGACTTCAGACCTCGTTGACATAGCGTCAGAACTGTGGGAGTGCATTATAGTCACTGGGTCAGTACTGAGGGAGTGCCTCATTGTCAGAACGTCAATGTTTTGCCAGTGCCTCATTGAAACGGGGGTCAGGATTTTGGTTGTGCCTCACGATTACAGAATCAGTACTGAGGAACTGCAGCTCTGTCAGAAGATCAGTTCTGAGGTAGGACTGGAACGTCAGTCCAGAGCCTCACTGTTCTATATGTCCCTGGCTCTGCCTCAGCCTCAGTACTGACCCTCTGATAATTATGCACTCCCACTGATCTTACCCTCCAACAGTGCTGAAATGCCACAGTACTGATCCTCTCATCAGAATAATAGAATCCCCAAAGTGTAAAACAGGCCATTAAGCCCACGTCCACACTGACCCTCCTAAGCGCATCTGACCCATGCCCTTAACCTATCCCTGTAACCCTGCATTTCGAGTCTGAGAATAAGGATCTCCCTTTTTATTCTCACATGATGCCCTCCCTCAGAATGGACTCTTTGACAATGAAGCACACCCTAAGGAATTAATCACTGATAAGACACTGTCTCAGTGTTGACCTCTGATTATGATGCTCTCGCTCAGTCCTGGCACCCTGACAATTCTGATCCCATTACAAAGAGGCACTGCCTCACCAATGACCCTCTGACAAAGGAGCAGTGTGTCAGAACTGAGCATCTGACAAGGAGGCACTCGTTCAGTCTGACCCTCTCTCACTGCTGCAGACGTGATCTTTTGTTGATGAGGTACTGCCAGGGTTCTAACCCTGACAGAGCTGAAATACCTCAGTACTTAATGTCAGTCTGTGGCAAACCCTCCATTTTGACACCATTACACTGAAGCACAGCCTCAGTGCTGACCCACTGACAAAGAGACTCTGTCTCATAACTGACCAGCTGACAGTATGCCGGTGCCCTCAGTACTGACGCAATAATAATGAAGCCCTCCCTCAGGACTGACCCTCTAAATGTGAGGTCGCCCTCAATTCTGATGCCCTTACAATGAGGCACTGCCGCAGTTCTGACACCTGCATAATTAGGAACTGGCTCTGTCTGACAGTAATGCACTCCTGTGGTAGTGGCCCTCTGACAATGAAGCACTCCCTCTGCACTGAAGCTCTGACAGTGCTTCATTTCCTCAGTAATGCCCCTCTGACAATGAAACAGTCCATCAGTTCTGACACTGTCACAGTGCTGCAATGTCTTAGTGACACTGTAATCGTTTCACACTACCTCAGTTTTGACGCCTTTATCGTGAGGCAATGCCACAGCGCTGATCCTCTGATACAGCTGCAATACCTTAGCACTGACCCTCTCTGTGCAGCAAACCCTCAATTCCCACACCGTTACACTGAGGAACTGCCTCAGAACACAAACTCTGACAATGAGTCATTCCCACAAGACGATCCCTCTGACAAATGAACACTGCCTCAGAACTGACACACTGACAATAAGGCAGTCCCTTAGACCTGACCCGCTGATCATAATATCACAGTCATGACCCTCTAATTGTGTGGCGTCCTTTCAATTCGGACATCTTTCGAAAGAAGCACTGCCTTCGTATTGATGCTGTGACAGTGCTTCAGTAGCTCAGTGCTCACCTGTTAATCATGGAGCTATCCCACAGTTCTGATCCCGTTACATAGAGGCCCTCGCTGAATCCTGACCCTCTGACTGTCCAAGACTATCTCTGTACTGGTCCTGCAAACGTGTTTCACTGCCTTATTGCTCACCCCATTATACTGAGACTGTGCGCCCACTGGACCCTCTAACAGTGAGAGAGTCCCTCAGCAGTGACACTACTGTGAAGCACTGTCACTGACCCTCTGACAATGAGGCTCTCAGTTCTGGCCCCTTTACATTGAGGCACTGCGTGAGTATTGACCATTGAGGCACTTCCTCAGTAGTTACCTTCAGACCGATAAGGGTTAAGGCCAGGTGGGGCTCAGGGTGGGGCTATGGTTAGGGTTAGAGCTGAGACTAGGGTTAGATTTGAGGTCAGGGTTGAGGCTGTAGTTGGGGGCTGGGACCAGGACCGGGACAAGC
The DNA here is from genome assembly GCF_021869965.1 of Rhincodon typus. Classification (NCBI taxonomy): domain Eukaryota; kingdom Metazoa; phylum Chordata; class Chondrichthyes; order Orectolobiformes; family Rhincodontidae; genus Rhincodon; species Rhincodon typus. Next base: position 7,121,488 of record NC_063375.1, read on the forward strand.
TCAGTCGGGGGAGTGACGAGGGGATGGTCGGATGGCCGAGGACCGGGGCACAGTACAGTCGGGGCCAGGAAAGTGACAGGCTGGAATTAGGGCAGAAGATGGCGGCTGGGCCGGGCTGGGGTTGGGATTAGAGTTATGCAGGGGCTCGGGTCTGGGACAGGCAGTGCTTGTGGTCGGGGCTGCGGGCTGGCTGCTGGGACCTTAACCGGTTCTGGGTCGGGGTCGGGGTCGAGGTCGGTGTCAGGTTCAGGGCCGTGGTTGGGGTTTGAGTCAGGGTCCGGGCTGCAACAGGCTGCGGGGGAGTGTTGGTCTGGTGGGCGCTGATGGCTGGGTCTGGGTCTGGGTTTAGGTCGCTGGCATCTGGGCAGGGTGGGGTAGGATCAGGGCTGGGTGCCTGGGCCGAGGCCACGACAGGCTTCTGGCTGAGGGCTGGGGGTTAGGGTCAGTGTCCGGTGCCCACAGCCGGGACAGTCTGGGGTTAGGATTGGGGTCAGGGACGGGGTCGCGGCCGGGTTCGTCTGGGTTTAGGGTTGGAGTCGGGGACTTGGGGCTGCGGCCAGGACAGTCTGTGGTTAGGTTTGGGGTCGGGGACAAGCTACGGCAGTTTCGGGGCTGCGACAGGCTGGTGGCTGGGGTCTGGGGCCGGTTTAGAGTTACGGCCGGGACAGGGGCTGAAAGCTGGGATCTGGGGCCGGTGCGTAGGGCCGAGGCTAAGGCTATGTTTACGGTGACGGTCTGGGCTGGGGCCCCGGATTGGGTTGGGCCGGTCCAGGCCGGGGCTGCGACAGATTGTCGGCAGCGATTCGGCTGGAGTCTGAAGGCTCGGGTCTGGGGTGAGGGGCCAGGTTTAGGGTTAGGATTGGGGTTACGTTTTTGGTGATTTTTGGGGCCGTGACAGGCTCGGGTTGGTGTGGGGATTGGGGGCTTGGGTTCCAGGCCAGGACAGGCTGGGATTCGTGTCGGGGCTTGGGGGCCTTGGCCAGGTCCCGAACAGTCTGGGGTCAGGGCCTGGAGCCGGGACAGGCTGTGGGCCGGGGTGAGGGTCAGTTCCGTGGTATGGGGGCAGGGCTCGGACAGGCTGGGGACGGAGGCTGGGACTGGGACAACACCCAGTAAAGAAACCACAAAAGTCAGATCCCGCCGTAAATAAAGTGTAAAGTATAGAGCTCCCTGTAAATAAACCCTGTAAATCCTCCCGAAAATCCCCCGAAAACCTCAAACAGACGACAGCAATGAAAAAACCCTAAAACACAGAGCCTCCAGTTAATGAAAGCTGAAACACAAGGCCCACTCTAAATCAACACTGAATAACAGAGCCCCGAGTAAAGCACTGCAAGATGGTAAGATTCAACTAGTACCTCATAGTCAACAAGTCAGATGTGAGACAGTGCCTGTTTGTCAGACAGTCAGTAATGCGGAAGGGCAGTGTTGTCTAACGGTCATTACTGAGGTAGCCCCACACGATTACAGGATCAGTCCTGAGGGAATGCCACGCGAAGAGAGAATCAAATCTGGGTTATTGCAGCACTGAGAGGGTTGGAGTGAGATAACACCTCAGTGTCGGCAGTGTACTGAAGTTCTGAGGAAGGGTCCCCGGACCTGAAACGTTAACTCTGTTTTCTCCTTCACAGATGTTGCCAGACAAGCTGAGCTTTTCCAGCAAACCTGACTGCCCTGGTCGACGCATTGTCTCCGCCTGCTCCTCCCCCACGAACTTATCTCCACCTATTTAAACTCTATTTTCTCCCTCTTGGTCCAGGAACTCCCTACCTACGACCGTGACACCACCCACGCACTCCACCTCCTTCAGAACTTCCATTTCCCCGGTCCTCAACACCTCATCTTTACCATGGACGTCCAGTCCCTCTGCACCTGCATTCCCCGGATAGATGGCCTAAAGGCCCTCTGCTTCTTCGTGTCCCGCAGGCCCAACCAGTCCCCCTGCATTGACACCCTCATCCGCTGAGCCGAACTCGTCCTCACCCTCAACAGCTTCTCTTTCAATTCCTCCCACTTCCAACAGACAAAGGGGGTGGCCATGGGTACCCGCATGGGCCCAAGCTATGCCTGCCTCTTTGTAGGTTACACGGAACTATCCGTCTTCCGCAGCAACACTGGCCCTGAACCCCACCTCTTCCTCCGTTGCATTGATGACAAAATCGGCGCCTCCTCGTGCTCCCACAAGGAGCTCGAACAGTTCATCCACTTCACGAACACCTTCCACCCCAAACTTAAGTTCACCTGGACCATCTCTAATACCTCTCTCTCCTTACTGGACCTCTCTGTTTCCATGTGTGGCAACCACCTAGAAACTGATATCCATTTCAAGCCCACCGACTCCTACAGCTACCTAGAATACAACTCCTCCAACCCACCTTCCAGCAAAAATGCCATCCCCGATTCCCAACTCCTTCACTTCCACTGCATCTGTTCCCAGGATGAGGTATTCCACTCCCATACATCTCAGATGTCCTCGTTTTTCAACGACCGCAACTTCTTCCCCTCAGTGGTCGAGAATGCCCTCGAACATTTCTCCCACATTTCCCGCAACTCATCCTTCACAACCCCTCCCCGCAATAACAATCAAAACAGAATCCCCCTCATCTTCACGTACCAGCCCACCAAACTCCTGATCAAACGCATCATCCTCCAACACTTCCGCCATCTGCAAACCGACTCCACCACCAAAGGCATTTTTCCCTCCCCACCCTTATCTGTTTTCCGGAGGGACCGCTGTGTCCGTGACTCCCTTGTCCGCTCCACACTCCCCTCCCGCCCCACCACACCCAACACTTTTCCCTGCAACCGCAGGAAGTGACACACTTGACCCTACACCTCCCCCCTCACACCCATCCCAGGCCACAAGAAGACTTTCCACATCAAGCAGATGTTCATCTGCACATCTGCTAATGTGGTATACTGCATCCGCTGTTCCCGTTGTGGCGGCCTCTACATTGGGGAAACCAAGCGGAGGCTTGGGGACCGCTTTGCAAAACACCTACCCTCGGTTTGCTCTAAACGGCTGCACCTCCCACCCGCGAACCATTTCAATTCCCCCTCCCATTCCTCAGACGACATGTCCATCCTGGGCCTCCTGCAATGCCACAACGATGCCACCCGAAGGTTACAGGAACAGCAATTCATATGCCAATTGGGAGCCCTGCAGCCCAATGTTGTCAATGTGGTATTCACAAGATTCAAAATCTCCCCTCCCTCCACCGCATCCCAAAACCAGCCCAGCTCGTCCCCGCCTCCCTAAACTGTTCGACCTCCCACCTATCCCCTCCTCCCACCTCAAGCGCCACTCCCATTTCCTACCTGCAGACCTCATCCCGTCCCCTTGACCTGTCTGTCCTCCCTGGACTGAAATACATCCTCCCGAACTCCCCAGCTGCACTCACCTTTATTGGGTCCATTCCCGCCTCTTTGACCTGTCTGTCTCCTCTCCACCAATCTTCTCCTCTATCCATTTTCTACCCGCCTCCCCCTAATTCCCTATTTATTTCAGACCCCCCCTTCCCCTCCCCCACTTCTGAAGAAGGGTCGAGGTCTGAAACGTCAACCTTCCTGCTCCTCTGCTGCTTGGCCTGCTGTGTTCATCGAGCTCTGCACCTTGTTATCTCAGATTCTCCAGCATCTGCAGTTCCTACCATCTCTGCCAACGCAGAAAATTAGTTTGATGTACTGCAAGCTATTCAAGTCTTGGGAGAATTTTGCTGAGGGCTGATTAATATTATGCTCTTTCATAGCTTCGGTTGACACGATGGTATTGTTCTGAATATGTTAGAAAATTAAGACATACTCAGGGATAGACTCTGATGTAGACACAGGTTTGGCGACTGTTAGCAAAATAAGGCCGTGAAGATTAAAGCTGTGAAAAGGCAGTAAATGGGGTTGAAGGAACATTTTAATTTAGTATCCCTTTAATAGTGAAAAGTATGACAAGATCGCAGTTTCATGAATGAATGAAATGCGGTAATAGTCAAAATAGTACGCTAGTAAGTGGTCAGTAAAGTTATGAATGTATGAGAGCGCGAGAGTGGTAATATGGAACGCTTGTGGGTCCATTGCTAAAGAGGAAATTTAGTACAACAGTAAAGAGGTTTGCACTAGTAATTATTTACCAAAATTCACTGGACTCTCAGGTGGTTCCCGCAGATTGGAAAACAGCCAATGTGAGGCCACTGAGTAAAAAAAGAAGTCGACAAAAAGCAGGCAACTATCGGCCAGTTAGCTTAACTTCAGTTGTGGGGAAAATGCTTGAATCCATCTTTAAGGAAGATAATAGCAAGACAACTGGATATAAATTGTCCCATTGGGAACACCCAGCATGGGTTCATGAAGGGTAGGTCATGTGTAACTAACTTGGTGGAATTCTTTGAGGACATTAATTGCATGGTGGACAATGGGGAACCTGTGGATGTCGTGTATCTGGATTTCCAGAAGGCATTTGACAAGGTGCCAGACCAAAGGCTGCTACATAAGATAAAGTTGCACGATATTGCCAGTAATGTATTGGCATGGATAGAGGATGATTGACTTGTAGAAAATTAAGGGTAGGTTTAATTGGGTGTTTTTCTGGCTGGCTGTCAGTGGCTAATGGTGTGCCTCAGGGATCAGTGTTGGAACTGCAATTGTTTACAATTGACATAGATGATTTGGAGTTGGGGACTAAGTGTGGTGTGTCAACATTTGCAGATGACACTGAGATGAGCGGTAGAGCAAAGTGTGCAGAAGACACTGAAAGTCTGCAGAGGAATGGAAAGTCGAAGTGACTGGGCAAAGGTCTGGCAGAAGGAGTACAATGTCGCTAAATGTGAGGTCATCCATTTTGGTAAGAATAACAACAAAATGGATTATGGTTTAAATGCTAAAAAATTGCAGCATGCTGCTGTGCAGAGGGACTTGGGTGTCCTTGTGCATGAATCGCTAAAAGACGGTATTGCAGGTGCAGCAGGTAATTAAAAAGGCAAATAGAATTTTGTCTGTCATTGCTCGAGGGATGGAGTTTAAAAACAGGGAGGTAATGCTGCAGCTGTGTAGGGTCCTGGTGAGGCCGCTCCTGTGGTACTGTGTGCAGTTTTGGTCTCCTTACTTGAGAAGGGATATACTAGCACTGGACGGGGTGCAGAGGAAATTCACTCGGTTGATTCTAGAGTTGAGAGGTTTGGAATATGAGGAGAGACTGAGTAGGGTGGGATTATACTCATTGGAATTCAGGAGAATGAGGGGAGATCTGATAGAAACAAATAAGATTATGGAGGGAATAGTTCAGGTGGAGGCAGGGAGGTTGTTTCCACTAGTAGGTGAAACTAGGACAAGCGGGCATAGCCTCAAATTAAAAGGAAGCAGATATAGGACTGAGGACAGGAGGAACTTCTTCACCCAAAGGTTTGTGAATCTTTGGAATTCCCTGCCCAGTGAAGCGGTTGAAGCTACCTCGCTGAATGTTTTTAAGGCAAGGCTGGATAAATTTATGAACAATAAAGGAATTAAGGTTAATGGTGAGCGGGCGGGTAAGTGGAGCTGAGTCTCAAAAAGATCAGTCATGATCTTATTGAATAGCGGGGCAGGTTCGAGGGGCCAGATGGCCTGCTCCTGCTCTTCGTTCTTATGTTTTTATGTTATAATTTTATAGTGCCTCATAAAAACCACAGAAAAGGATATTTTAAGACGATCGACCCTGCATTACTAAAGACGAGCTCGCAAGAGGGTCTGAGGAAGGATCACCTGACACGAAACGTTAACTCTGTTTTTTGCCCTCACAGATGCTGCCAGACTTGCTGAGCTTTTCCAGCAACTTTGTATTTTTTCCTGATTTTAGCATCCGCAGTTCTTCCGGTTTTGACTATGTGTTTTGGAAATTATTTACAGGGGGCTCTTTATTTACAGCTCGCTCTGTCTTTTAGAGTCTATTTTTAAGTGGCCCTGTTTTATGGATAATTTAAAGGTCGGCTCGATATTGGCGTGTATTGACAAGTGCTCTGTGTTTTCGACTTTATTTAGACGGAGCCCTGTGTTTCACATTTTACTTCCTCGGGCATCTGTTTCAGAGGTCATTTAAAGCGGTCTGTATATTTGAGGGTATAATTGCAGGGGGTTCTGTTTTAGGGATTATTTGAATTAAGCTCCTTGTTTTACTGGTTATTGAAAGGGGTCTCTGTCTGAGAGCTTGTTTACAGGCGTCTCTGAGGGTTTATTTCCTGCAGGCACAGTTTTAGGGAGGATTTGCAGGGTGCACTGTGTTTCAGGGTTTATTTACAAGGAGCTCTATACTTGACATGTAATTTACATGGGCCTCTGTCTTTTATTGTTTCTTACTGTGGGCTCTGTTTTACAGTTTACTTCTTGAGGAACCTTTCTTAGGTTATACGTAAAGGGGTCTCTGTGCTTGAGAGTATAGTTACAGGCAGCTCGTTTTTATCGTTTGTTTAAAGGAGGCTCTGCGTCGGAGATTATTTACAGATAGCTTTGTGTTTCAGGCTTCATTGTATATAAACCCTAAAACACAGACATCCCTGTAAATGAAGCTCTGTGTTTTAGAGTTTATTTACAGGAGGTTATGTGCCGGGTGTCTGTGGTTTACATTTTACTTCGTGAGGGACCTTTCTTCGGGTTTATTTAAAGGGTCTCTGTGCTTGACAGTGTATTTACAGGGGCCTTTTTTTTTTAACCGTTTGTTTAAACCAGGCTCTGCGTCGGAGATTATTTCCAGGAGGCAGTGTGTTTCTGGGTTAATTTACAGGGACGTCTGTGTTTTTGGGTGTACATACACGATGCTGTGTGTTTCTGGGATTATTTATAGTGAGCTCCGTGTTTTATAGGTTATTGAAATGTGTCTCTGTTTTAGGGTTTGTTTGCAGGAGGCTGTTTATTTATAGGTAGCTTTGTCTTTTTAGGGTT
>NC_063375.1:7128400-7134649 GCF_021869965.1 Rhincodon typus
TTTGCAGGAGGCTGTTTATTTATAGGTAGCTTTGTCTTTTTAGGGTTTTTTGTAAGGGGCCCTGTCTTACGGATAATTTACACGTTGGCTAAGTGTTGGGGTGCAATTGAAGGTGCTCAGCGTTTTCGGATTTATTTAGAAGGAGCCCTTTGTTTTACCTTATGCTTCCTGGGCAATGTGTGTTAGAGTTCATTTAAAGGGGTCTGTGTATTTGAGCGTATAATTACAGGGGACTCTGTTGTTGAAGTTTGTTTAAATAGGACTCTGTGTTTTCGGGGTTATTTACAGTGAAGTCCGCGTTTTTCGGGTTAGTGAAAGGGGTCTCTGTGTTTGAGTGCCTCTGTGCAGGCGGCTCCGTGTTTGAGGGCCAGGAGTACGGCTGAAGCTGTGTTCGGTTTGCGCCTGAGGCTATGGTTAGTGTAGGATGAGGCCAGCGTTAGGGCTGAGGATTATGGTTTTTGTTACGCTTTGGGCTGAAGTTAGGCTTCGGGCTTACGCGCACGTTAGCTTTCGGGCTGAATCTTGGGTTAAGGTTAGGGATATTTCTGAGAGTAGGGAGAAAGAAATCGGCTTCGCATACCCAGAGCCGGAGGGAGAGCAACTGCGTATTCTACAGGAGACTCGGGATGTATTGTAAACTTAACAGGTCAAATAGTATTACAGATTCATATGATCCCATTACCAGGAGGCATTGCCACAGAACTGACCCGCTAACAATGAGGAATTTGCCTGGTACAGGCAAGTATTGAAGCACTGTCAGAGGGACAGAACTGCTGGAGAGCATTATAATCAGACAGTCAATACTGAGGTAGCGCCTCATTGTAAGAGGGTTAGAACTGAGGAATTGCCTCGCATTTATAGGGTCTGTAATGAGGTAATGCAGCAGTACCAGAGGGTCAGAACTGTTGGGGTGCAATATTGTGAGACGGTCATTACTGAGGTAGTGTCTTATTCTCAAAGGGTTAGACTTGTGGGAGTGCCACACGATTGCAGCACTGTGACAATGTCAGACTGAGGCACTCCCTCATTGTCAGATAATCAGTACTGTCAGAGCTTCAGGACTGAAGCAGTGCCTCATTGTCAAATGGTCCGCACTGAGGTATTGCAACAGTGTCAGTGGGTCAGAACTGTGGGAGTGTATCAGTCATAGGGTCAAGACTGAGGCTGAGCCTTATTCTAAATTCTTATTGGGGACATGCTACATAACTAAATTACGTACTTTTTTAAAAATGAGGCATCGGCTGAATGTGATCCTCTGACAATTGTGCACTCCTTCAGTACTGACACTACAACACAGAGGGACGGCCTCAAGCGGACCCTCTGACAATGAGGCATTCTCTCAGGACAATAATGTTTAATTGTAAACTAATCTGTAATACTATTTGACCTGTTAAGTTTACAATGCATACCGAGTCTACCTGCAAAATGTGCAGTTGCTCTCCCTCTGGTTCTGTCTCTGTGTATGTGAAGCTGCTTTCTTTCTCCCTGCCCCCAGGAATAACCCTACCCCAAACCTGAAGCCGAGATTCAGCCCTAACGCTAACCCTTGCGTAAGCTCTGAGCATAACCTCAGGCCAAACCCGAACCCTAACCTTCGGCTCAGGTCTAACACAAACCATAACCCTCAGCTCCAGCGCTGACCCTCACCTCACCTCTAATGCGAGCCTCAGCCCTATACAAAAGCCCTCAAACACCAGGCCTCCTGCAAATATAACCTCAGAAACCCCTTTCAATAACCCGTAAAACGTGTAGCTCGCAGTAAATAACCCCTAAAATACAGAGCCCTATTTAAACCAATCTTAAAAACAAAGCCCCCTGTAATTATACCCTCAAATACACGGTCCCATTGAAATGAACTCTCACACACATCACCCAGGAAGTAGAAGGTAAAACATAGGGCTCCCTCTAAATAAATCCGAAAACACTGAGCACCTGTAATTACACCTCACACTCAGCCATCTGTAAATTATCCGTAAGAGATGGCCCCCTACAAATAAAGTTTGAAAAGATTGACGTACCTACAAATAACCGTCCCCGGTAAATAAACCCGAAGACACAGACGCCTTTCAGGAACCTGTAAAACACAGATCACCATAAAGAATCCTGAAAACAGAGAGCATCGTGTACACATACCCTAAAACACAGACATCCCTGAATATGAACTCTGAAACAGACAGCCTCCTGTCTATATTCTCCGACGCAGAGTCTCATTTGAAAAAATGCTGAAAACAGAGCCCCCTGTAAATACAACCTTAAGCATAGAGACTCCTTTATATATAACCGAAGAAAGGTCCCTCATGAAATAAAGTGTAAAAGACACAGCCCCACGTAAGAAACCATAAAAGACCGACTCCCCTGTAAATAAAGTGTAAAATATAGAGCTCCCAGCAAATAAACCCTGAAACAGTGCCCCCTGCAAATCCTCCCTAAATCTAAGCGTCCTGTAAATAAACTCTCGGAGGAGAAACTAAAACACAGACCCTCCAATTAATAAAGCCTAAAACACAAGCCCACTGTAAATCAACCCTAAATAACACAGCCCCCAGTACAGCACGGCGAATTGTTCGGATTGAGATAGTACATCATAGTCTGAGGCAATGCCTCTTTGACAAAGAGTCAGTAATGGGGAGGTCTGACGGTCATTGTTGAGGTCGCGTCTCATTGTAATAGGGTGAGAATTGAGGGAGCGCCTCATTGTACCAGGGTCAGGATTGAGGGAGCGCCTCGTTGTCAGCGGTCAGGACTGAGGGAGTGACTCATTGTCAGCGGGTCAGGACTGAGGGAGCGCCTCCTTGTCAGCGTGTCAAGACTGAGGGAGCGCCTCATTGTCAGCAGGTCAGGACTGAGGGAGTGCCTCATTGTCAGCGGGTCAGGACTGAGGTATTTGAAGTAGGGCAATGAAGGGTGTGTGTCCTTTTATTCTTTTAAAGTTAGAGAATGCCAGAAAGATTATCAACCCTGTATGATTTGACTGGGTTGGGAATTACTTATGACAGCAAAAAGTTTAGTAGCCTGATTACCGCGGCTGGCTCTTGAGATTTCACTATTTCCGGTTTCCTCATTTTTTCATTCAATTTCACGGAAGCGCTATTTTGAGAGTAGCTTTCTCAAAGGGAAAGCGGACCCTATTCAATATGTATCTAAGAGAGACGTGGTAACGCAGAAAACTTGTTTGATGTCCTGGGTGACGTTTATTGAGGGCTGATTAATATTATTATTTTTCTTAGTTTCAGGAGACACGATGGATGGGATTGTTTTGTTCTGAATATATAAGAAAATTAACATATACTCAGGGATTGACACTGATTTAGACACAAGTTTGAACACTGTTAGCAACAAGGGTTCAAACTGTGAAAAGGCAGTAATGGGGTGGAAGGAACATTTTAATTTCGTCTCCATTTATGAGTGAAAAGTACGGCAAGATGGCAGTTTTATGAATGAATGAATGAAATGCGGTAACAGTAAACACAGTACGTTAATGAGTGGTCAGTAAAGTTATGAATGAATGAGAGCGCGAGAGTGGTCATATGGAGCGCTTGTGGGTGCATTGGTAAAGAGGACCTTTAGTACAACAGTAAAGAGGCTTGTGATATAGTGTTACACAAAAAACCACAGAAAAGGATATTTTAAGGCGATTGACCCTGTAATACTAAATGAAGCTCTGTGTTTTAGGGTTTATTTACAGGGGGTTATGTGCCGGGGGCTCTGTGTTTTACATTTTATTTCGTGAGGGACCTTTCTTCGGGTTTATTTAAAGGGTCTCTGTGCTTGACAGTGTATTTACAGCGGCCTTCTTTCTTGACCGTTTGTTTAAATGAAGCTCTGCATCGGAGATTTTTTCCAGGAGGCATTGTGTTTCAGGGTTAATTTACAGGGATGTCTGTGTTTTTGGGTGTACACACACGATGCTGTGTGTTTCTGGGATTATTTATAAAGACACGCTCGCCAGACTCCGGAAGCCTTGTTAAGTGCTAACCGATATGAATAAACAAGGCAGAACACAGGATATCAAGGGACAAAGCTTATAAGATAAGCAAATGACCACATGAGCGAACGGTTACCGCGTGTTTGAATCCGACTGGTAAATATGTGATACACAACAATTAGATCTAACTGACTGCCTGGTTGATTGAAAACCGAAGGAACTGCAGATGCTGCAAATCAGGAACAAAAACAAAACTGCTGGAAAAGCTCAGCAGGTCTGGCAGCATTTTTGAAGGCCAAAACAGTTAACGTTTAGGGTTTGAGTACAGGGTGCTCTGTGTTTTTGGATTATTTACAGGGGGCTCTGTTTTAGGGTTTCTTTGGAGACGTCTCTGTGTTTTATGCTTTCTTACTGGGTTCTCTGTCTTTGACATTTTACTTCCCGAGGGGTCTTTCTTCGGTTATAGTTTAAGGGGTCTCTGTGCTTGAGTGTATTTACAGGGGGCTCTTTTTCACGTTTGTTTAAACGAGATTCTGCTTCGGAGATTACTTACAGAAGGCTTTGTGTTTCACGGTTCATTTACAGGGATGTCTATGTTTTAGGAATTATTTACAGTGATCTCCGTGTTTTACAGTTAATTGAAAGGGGTCTCTGTCTTCGGGCTTCTATACCGGAGGCTCTATGTCTTCGGTTCGGAGTAGGGCTGAAGCTAGAACATGGAACATAGAACACAGAACGTGACAGCGCAGTACAGGCCCAACGGCCCTCGATGTTGCGCCGACCTGTGAAACCAATCTGAAGCCCATCTAACCTAAACTATTCCATTATCATCCATATGTTTATCCAATGACCATTTAAATGCCCTTAAAGTGGGCGAGTCTACTATTTTTGCAGGCATGGCATTCCACGCCCTTACTACTTTCTGAGTAAAGAACCTACCTCTGACATCTGTCCGATATCTATCACCCCTCAGTTTAAAGCTATGTCCCCTCGTGCCAGCCATCACCATACGAGGAAAAAGGCTCCCACTGTGCACCCTATCTAATCCTCTGATCATCTTGTATGTCTCTATCAAGTCACCTCTTAACCTTCTTCTGTCTAGGTTTGGTTTAGGACTCAGGCGATGGTTCGTGTGGGGATGAGGCTTGCGTTATAGGACTGAGGGTAGGTGTTAGGGCTAAGACTAGAGTTAGAGGTAAGGTTACGGTCAGCGTTGGGACTGAGGGTTATGGTTTTGGGCTGAGGTTGGACTTAGGGTTTACATGAGGGCTAGTGTTCGGGCTGAAACGAGGGTTAGGGTTACGGCTGGTGTTATTTCTGAGGATAGTATGGAAGACAGCAGCTTCGCTTACCCAGAGGCAGAGCTCGAGGGAGAGCAACTGCGTTTTCTACAGGAGACACGGGAAGTATTGTAAACTTAAAAGGTCAAATAATATTACAGATTAGTTTACAATTAAAGATTATTGTCCTGAGGGAATGCCTCATTGTCAGAGGGTCAACCTGAGGCTGGCCCACTTTGTTGTAGGTCAGTACTGAAGGAGTGCAACATTGTCAGAGGATGAAATTCAGGATTTTACCATTTACTGTATAAATCCTACCTTGGTTTGACTTTCGAAAGTGCACACCTGTATCTGTGTACAATTGTATTTACCAATCCTCAGCCCGCTTCCCCATCTGATCGAGAAGCCTCTGTAAATTTTGATCAACTTCTTTGCTATCAATGACATCTCCTAATTTTGCGTTATCCACAAACTTACTCATCATGCCTTATACATTCACATCCAGAACATTCACATAAATAACAAATAACAAAGGTCCCAGCACCCACCCCTGTGGCACACAACTGCTGCAATACCTCTAGTGTGGACCCTTTGACAATTAGGCACTGCTTCAGTACTGAAGCTCTTACAGTACTGACGATCTGACAATGAGGCACTCCCTCAGTCCGACACTCACACAGTGCTGCAATCTTGTGGCACTCCAACAAGTCTGACCCCTTTAGAATGAGACACTGCCTCAATATTGACCCTCTCACAATAATGCACACAACAGTTCTTAGGGTGCTGCATGACCTCAATACAGACCCTATACATTGGAGGCACTTCCTCAGTTCTCACCCACTTACAATGAGGCGCTACCTCATTATTGACTCTCCGACTCTCCAGCAGTTCTATCCATCTCACAGTGCTTCAGAATTGGGCTGGAACAGCTGACAGGGTCTCATTTTCCTCATTGATACTAGGAACTTCAGATGCTGGAGAATCTGAGATAACAAGTTGTCGAGCTGGATGAACACAGCAGGCCAAGCAGCATGGGAGGAGTCG
>NC_063375.1:7135149-7143782 GCF_021869965.1 Rhincodon typus
AATAAGCATTTTAATTTAACCGGCATCAAAAGTTAGGTCATCTGGTGCAGGTGAGATTTTAGTCTTCTGAAATGCTTATCTCGCTGAAACAAGCACAATACTCAAAACAACATCAAAACTTGAGTCATTTTTTGAGGTTGAGATTTTTGATTTCTGAAGGGCTTATCTCACTGAAATAAGCATGTTAGTCAAACCAACATAGAAACTTGAGTCATTTGGTGAAGCTCAGATTTTGGTCGACTGAAGAGCTGAACTCGCTGAAGTAAGCATTTTATTGCAAACAGCTTCAAATGTTGAGTCTTTTGGTGAAGTTGAGATTTTGGAATTCTGAAGTGCTTAAATCGCTGGAATAAGCATGGTAGTCAAGCCAACATCAAAATTTGAGTCATTTGTTGACGTTCAGATTTTGGTCTTCTGAAGTGCTTATCTGAGTGAACTAAGTATGTCCGTCAAAACAACATCAAAAGTTGAGTCATTTGGTGAAATCGAGATTCTTCACTTCTGAAGTGCTTATTTCACTGGAGGAAGCCTGTTAGACAATCCAACATCAAAATTTGAGTCATTTAGTGAAATTCAGATTTTGGTCTTCTGAAGTGTATTTCCCACTGAAATAAGCATGGTAGTCTAAACAGCATCAAAAGTTGAGAGTCTTGTTGAAGTTGAGATTTTGGTCTTCTGCTATGCTTATCTCGCTGAAATAAGCACGTTAGTCAAAACAATATCAAAAGTTCTGGCATTTGATGAATTTGAGATTTCGATCTTCTGAAGTGCTCAACTCGCTGAAATGAGCATGTTAGTCAAACCAACATCAAAAACTAATTTCATTTGGTGAAGTGAGATTTCGGTCTTCTGAAGAGCTTATCTGAATGAAATAAGCATGTAATTCAAAACTGCATCAAAATTTAAGTCAGATGATGAAGTTGAGATTTTCGATTTCTGAAGCGCTTATCTCACTGAAATAAGCATTTCAGTCCAACCAGCGTCCAAACTAAGGTCCTTTGGTGAAGTTGAGGTTTTTGACTTCTGAAGTGTTTATCTCCACTCAAATAATCATGTTAGTCAAACCAACATCAAAACTTGAGTCATTTGGTGAAGTTTAGATTTTGGCTTTGTGAAGTGCTTATCTCACTGAAATAAGAAAATTCGTCGAAACAGCATGAAAAATTAAGTCATTTGGTGATGTTGAGAATTTTGACTTCTGAAGTTTTTATTTCACTCAAATAAGCATGTCGTCTAACCAACATCAAAACTTCAGTCATTTGTTGCAGTTCAGATTTTGGTCTTCTTAAGTGCTTATCTGAGTGAAATAAGCATGTTCTTCAAAACAGCATGAAAAATTAAGTCATACGATGAACTTGCGATTTTGCTCTTCTGATATGCTTATCTAACTGAAATAAGCACGTTAGTCAAAACAACATCAAAAATTGAGTCATTTGGTGAAGTTCAGATTTATGTCTGCTGAAGTGCTCAACTAGCTGAAATAAGCATTTTAATCCAACCAGCATCAAAAATTAAGTCATTTGGTGAAGTTGAGATTTTTTGCCTTCAGACGTGCTTCATTCACTCAAATATACATGTTAGTCAAAACAACATCAAAAGTTGAGCCATTTGGTGCGGCTGAGATTTTGATCTTCTGACGTGCGTATCTCAAAGAAAAGAGCATGTCTTTCAAACCAACATCAAAAACCAACTCATTTGGTGAAGTTGAGATATGCGTCTTCCGGTGTGATCATCTGAGTGAAATAGGCGTGTTCCTCAAAACAACATTAATAATTAAGTCATTTCATGAAGTTGAGATTTTTGATTTCTGAAGTGCTTATCTCACTCAAAAGAGCATATTAGTCAAACAATCATCGAAATTTGAGTCATTTTCTGAAGTTCAGATTTTGGATCTGAAGGCCTTATATGAGTGAAATAAGCATGTTCGTCAGAACTACATCAAAAGTTGAATTATTTATTGAGGTTGAGATTTTGATCAACTGAAGTGCTCACCGCATGAAATAAGCATGTCATTCAAACCAACATCAAAAACTAACATTTTTGGTGAAGTGAGATATTGGTCTTCTGAACTGCTTCTCCGTGTTAAATAAGCATCATAGTCAAAACAGCATCAAAAATTTAGTCAGATGATGAAGCTGAGATTTTTGTTTTCTGAAATGCTTATCTCACTGAAATAAGCATTTTAGTTCAACCAGCGTCCAAAGTTAGGTCCTTTGGTGAAGTTGTGATTTTGACTTCTGAAGTGCTTACCTCACTGTAATAATCATGTTAGTCAAACCAACATCCAAACTTGAGTCATTTGGTGAAGTTCAGACCTTGGTTTTCTGAAGTGCTTATCTCGCTGAAATAAGCAATTTATTCCAAACAGCATCAAAAGTTGAATCATTTGGTGAAGTTGAGATCGTAGCCTCCTGAAGTGCTTAAATGGCTGAAATAAGCATGTTAGTCAAACCAACATAAAAAAAAACTTGAGTTATTTGGTGAATTTCTGATTTTCGTTTTCTGAAGTGCTTCTCTTACTGAAATAAGCATGTTAATCAAAACATCATGAAAAATTAAGTCATTTGGTGAAAGTTGAGATTTTTGACTTGTGAAGTGCTCATTTGGTGAAGTTCAGATTTTGGACTTCAGAAGTGCTTCACTCGCTGAAAGAAGCATTTTAATCCAACCAGCATCAAAAGCTGAGTCATTTGATGAAGTTGAGATTTTAGCCTTCTGAAGTGCTTTACTCGCTGAAATATGCATGTTAGTCAAAACAGCATCAAAAGTTGAGTCACTTGGTGATGTTGAGATTTTGATCTTCAGACGTGCTTATCTCAATGAAATAAGCATGTCAATCAAACCAACATCAAAAACTAACTCATTTGGTGAACTTCAGATATTGGTCTTCTGATGTGCTTATCTGAGTGAATTGAGCATGTTAGTCAAAACAGCATCAAAAATTAAGTCATTTGTTGATGTTGAGATGACTGATTTCTGAAGTGCTTAAATCGCTGAATAAGTATGTTAGTCAAACCAACATCAATACTTGAGTCATTTGGTGAAGTTCAGGTATTTGTCTACGGAAGTGCGGAACTCGCTGAAATAAGCATTTCAATGCAACCAGCATCAAAAATTAAGTCATTTGATGAAGTTGAAATTTTTGCCTTCAGAAGTGCTTATCTTACTCAACTATGCATGTTAGTCAAACCATCAACAAAACGAGAGTCATTTGGTGGAGTTCAGGTTTTGGTGTTTGAAGAGCTTTACTCGCTGAAATAAACACTTTGAAGCAACCAGCATCAAAAGTTGTGTCACTTGGTGAAGTTGAGATTTTTTTACTTCTGAAGTCCTCATCTCGCTCAAAGAAGCATGTTCATCAAAACAACATTCAAAATTGACTCATTTGGTGAATTTCAGATTTTAGTCTTCTCATGTGCTTCAGTCACTTAAATAAGCATTTTTGTCTAAACAGCGTCAAAAATCAAGTCATTTGGTGTCTTTGAGATTTTTAACTTCTGTAGTGCTCATCTCACTGAAATAAGCATATTTTGTCAAACGAGCATCAAAAGTTATGTCCTTTGATGAAGTTGAGATTTCAGTCTTCTGATATGCTTATCTCGCTGAAACAAGCATGTTAGTCTAACCAACAGCAAAACTTTGAGTCATTTGGTGAAGTTCAGATTTTGGTCTTCTGAAGAGCTTATCTGAGTGAACTAAGCATGTTAGTCAAAAACAGCATCAAAAATTAAGCCAGATGGTGAAGTTGAGATTTTTGACTTCTGAAGTGCTTATCTCACTGAAATAAGCATGTTAGTCAAACCAACATCAAAACTCGAGTCATTTGGTGTAGTTCAGCTTTTGGTGTTCTGAAGATCTTAACTCGCTGAAATAAACATTTTAAACCAACCAGCGTCAAAAGCTTTGTCATTTGCTAAAGTTGAGATTTTAGCATTCTGAAGTGCTTAACTCGCTGAAATAAGCATGTTAGTCAAAACAACATGAATTTTTGAGTAATTTGATGAAGTTGAGGTTTTGATCTTCTGAAGTGTTGACCTCATGAAATAAACATGTCATTCAAACCAACATCAAAAACTAACATTTTTGGTGAAGTAAGATATTTGTCTCCTGAAGAGCTTATCTGAGTGAACTAAGCATGTTAGTCAAAAACAGCATCAAAAATTAAGCCAGATGGTGAAGTTGAGATTTTTGACTTCTGATCTGTTTATCTCACTGAAATATACATTTTAGTCCAACCAGCGGTCAAAGTTTGGTCCTTTAGTGAAGGTGAGATTTTTGACTTCTGAAGAGCTTATCTCACGCAAGTAAGTATGTTCGTCAAACCAACATCAAAACTTGAGTCATTTGTTGAAGTTCAGATTTTAGTCATCTGAAGTGCTTATCTGAGTCAAATACGCACGTTCGTCAAAACAGCATTAAAAAAAAATATTCATTTGGTGAAGGTCAGATTTTTGACCTCTGATATGCTCATCTGACTCAAACAATCATGTTCGTCTAACCAACAGCAAAACTTGACTCATTTGGTGAAGTTCAGATTTTGGTCTTCTGAAGTGCTTATCTGAGTGAAATAAGCGTGTTAGTCAAAACAGCGTCAACACTGAAGTCATTTGGTGAAGGTGAGATTTTTGATTTCTGATCTGCTTATCTCACTGAAATAAGCATTTTAGTCAAATCAGCATCAAAATTTAGGTCCTTTGGTGAAATTGAGCTTTTGGTCTTCTGATATGCTTACCTCGCTGAATTAAGCACGTTAGTCAAAAAGAAAAATGTCAAAAGTTCAGTCATTTGGTGAAGTTGAGATTTTTGACTTCTGAAGTGCGTATCTCACTCAAATAAGTATGTTAGTCAAACCAACATCAAAACTTGAGTCATTTGTTGAAGTTCAATTAGGTCTTCTGATGTGCTTATCTGAGTGAAATAAGCATGTTAGTCAAAACAGGATTAAAAAAAAGTCATTTGGCGAAGGTGAGAATTTTGACCTCTGATGTGCTTTTTCACTGAAATAAGCATTTTAGTCAAACCAGCATCAAAGGTTGAGTGTTTTGGTGAAGTTGCAATTTTGGTCTTCTGATATGCTTATCTAACTGAAATAAGCACGTTAGTCAAAACAACATCAAAACTTGAGTCATTCAATGAAGTTGAGATTTTTGACTTCTGAAGTGCTTATCTCGTGAAATAAACATGTCAGTCAAAACAGCATCAAAAATTAAGTCATTTGCTGACGTTGAGATTTTAGATTTCTGAAGTGCTTATCTGACTCAAAGAAGCATGTTAGTATAAACAGCATCAAAACTTGAGTCATTTGCTGAAGTTCAGATTTTAATCTTCTGGAGTGCTTTACTCGCAGAAATAAGCATTTTAGTCGAACCAGAATCAATAATCAGGACATTTGGTGAAGTTCAGATTTTTGGCTTCTGAGGTGCTTAACTCGCTGAAATAAGTATTTTAATTTAACCAGCATCAAAAGTTAGGTCATCTGTTGAAGGTGAGATTTTAGTCTTCTGAAATGCTTATCTCGCTGTAATAAGCACGTTTGCCAAAACAACATCAAAAGTTCAGTGATTTGGTGATGTTGAATTTTTTGAATTTGACTCGCTTTTCTCACTGAAATAAGCAAGTTAGTCAAACCAACATCACTGAGTCATTTGGTGAAGTTCAGATTTTGTTTATTTGAAGTGCTTATCTCACTGAAATAAGCATGTTAGTCAAAACAGCATTAAAAATTAAGTCATTTGATGAAGTCGAGATTTTTGACTTGTGAAGTGCACATCTCATGAAATAAGCATGTTAATCAAACCAACATCAAGACTTGAGTCATGGGATAAAGTTCAGATTTTGGTTTTCTGAAGTGCTTATCTCACTGAAATAAGCATTTTAGTCAAATCAGCATCCAAA
The DNA here is from genome assembly GCF_021869965.1 of Rhincodon typus. NCBI lineage: Eukaryota > Metazoa > Chordata > Chondrichthyes > Orectolobiformes > Rhincodontidae > Rhincodon > Rhincodon typus. The sequence continues at coordinate 7,141,045 of NC_063375.1, forward strand.
GTTAGGTCCTTTGGTGAAATTGGGATTTTGGTCTTCTGATATGCTTATCTCGCTGAAATAAGCACTTTAGTCAAAACAACAGCAATGTTGAGTCATTTGGTGAAGTTGAGATTATTGACTTATGAAGTGCTTATCTCACTGAAATAAGCATGTTAATCAAATTAGCATCAAAAGTTGAGTCATTTGCTGAAGTTGAGATTTTGGTCTTTCGATGTGCTCATCTGAGTGAAATAAGCGTGTCAGTCAAAACAGCGTCAATAATTAAGTCATTTGGTGAAGTTGAGATTTTTGACTTCTGAAGTGCTTCCTCACTGAAATGAGCATTTTAGTCAAATCAGCATCAAAAATTAGGTCCTTTGCTGAAGTTGAGATGTTACTATGCTCATCTGCTTATCTCACTGAAATAAGAATTTCAGTCAATGCAGCATCAAAAGTTGAGTGTTTTGGTGAAATTGAGATTTTGGTCTTCTGAAGTGCTTAACTCGCTGAAATAAGCATGTTAGTCAAATCAAAATTAAAAATTAAGTCATTTGGTGAAGTGGAGATTTTTGACTTCTGAAGAGCTTATCTCACTCAAATAAGCATGTTAGTCTGACCAACATCAAAACTTGAGTCATTTGGTGAAGTTCTGATTTTCGTCTTCTGAAGTGCTTATCTGAGTGAAATCAGCATGTTAGTCAAAACAGCATTAAAAAATCAGTCATTTGGAGAGGTTGAAATTTTTGATTTCTGCATTGCTTGTATCACTGAAATAAGCATTTTAGTCAAGTCAGCATCACAAGTTGAGTGTTTTGGTGAAGTTACGATTTTGGTCTTCTGATATGCTTATCTAACTGAGATAAGCACGTTCGTCAAAACAATATCAAAAATTGATTCATTTGGTAAAGTTCAGATTTATGTCTACTGAATTGCTTAACTCGCTGAAATAAGCATTTTAATTCAAACACATCAAAAATTAAGTCATTTGATGAAGTAGAGATTTTTGCCTTCAGAACTGCTTATCTCAATCAGATATGCATGTTACTCAAAACAACATCAGAAGTTGAGTCATTTGGTGAAGTCGAGATTCTTCACTTCTGAATTGCTTATTTCAGTGGAGGAAGCCTATCAGTCAGGGAATCAAGATTAAAAATTGGGTCATTTTGTGAAGTTCAGATTTTGGTCTTCTGAAGTGCTTAACTCGCTCAAATATGCATTTTAGTCCAACCAGCATCAAACGTGATTCGTTTGGTGGAGTTGAGATTTTAACCTTCTGAAGCGCCTATTTCGCTGAAGTAAGCATGTTAGTCAAAACAACATCAAAAGTTGAGATTTTGATCTTCTGAAGTGTTTATCTCAATGAACTAAGCATGTCATTCAAACAAACAAGCAGAACTAACTCAATTGGTGGAGTTGAGATATTGGAATTATGAAGTGTTTTCTCACTGAGATAATCATTTTAGTCAAATCAGCACCAAAAGTTAGGTCCTTTGGTGAAGTTGAGATTTTAGTCTTGGCATCAGCTCATCTCGCCGAAATAAGCATTTTAGTCTAACCGGCATCAAAGTTGAGTGTTTTGGTGAAGTTGAGATTTTGATCTTCTGAAGTGCTTAAATCGCTGAAATAAGCATGTTCATCAAAACAACATCAAAATGTTGAGTCATTTGGTGAATTTGAGATTTTTGACTTCTGAAGTGCTTATCTCACTGAAATAAGCATGTTAATCAAATCAGCATCAAAAGTTGAGTCATTTGCAGAAGTTGAGATTTTAGTCTTCCGATGTACTTATCTGAGTGAAATGAGCGTTTCAGTCAAAACAGCATCAATAACTAAGTCATTTGGTGAAGTTGAGATTATTGACTTCTGAAGTGCTTATCTGACTCAAATATGCATGCTGGTCAAGTCAGCATCACAAGTTGATTGTTTTGGTGAAGTTACGATTTTGGTCTTCTGATGTGCTTATCTCACTGAAATAAGCACGTTAGTCAAAACAACATCAAAAATTGAGTCATTTGGGTAAAGTTGAGATTTATGTCTACTGAAGTGCTTAACTCGCTGAAATAAGCATTTTAATCCAACCAGTATCAAAAATTATGTCATTTGGTGAAATTCAGATTTTAGCCTTCTGAAGTGTGAATCTAACTCAAATAAGTATGTTAGTCAAAACAACATCAAAAGTTGATTTATTTGGTGAAGTTGAGATCATTGACTTTTTGAAGTGCTGATCTCACTCAAATAAACATGTTAGTCAAAACAGCATCAAAAGTTGAGTGTCATGTTGAATTGGAGACTTTGGTCTTCTGATTTGCTTATCTCGCGAAAATGAGCACGTTAGTCAAATCAAAATCAAAGTTGTGTCATTTGATGAAGTTGAGATTTTGATCTTCTGAAGTACTTATCTCGCTGAAATGAGCATGTTAGTCAAACAGATATCAAAAATTGATATTCAGATTTTTGTATTCTGAAGTGCTTATCTCACTCAAACAAGCATGATAGTCAAACCATCATCGAAACGAGAGTCATTTGGTGATGTTGAGATTTTGATCTTCTGAAGTGCTTACCTCAAGAAATACGCATGTCATTCAAACCAACATCAAAAACAAACTCATTTGGTGAAGTTGAGATATTGGTCTTCTGAAGTGCTTATCTGATTGAAATGAGCATGTTAGTCAAACTAACGTCAAAAATTGAGTCATTTGGTGAAGTTCAGATTTCTGTCAACTGAAGTGCATAGCTCGCTGACATAAGCATTTTAATCC
>NC_063375.1:7143792-7144998 GCF_021869965.1 Rhincodon typus
CAGATTTTGGTCTTCTGAAGTGCTTATCTGAGTGAAATAAGCATGCTTGTCAAAAAAAGCATTAAAAAATAAGTCATTTGGTGAATTTGAGATTTTTGCGTTCAGAAGTGCTTATCTCACTCAAATATGCATGTTACTCAAAACAACATCAAAAGTTGAGTCATTTGGTGAAGTTGAGGTTTTGATCTTCGGAAGTGCTTATTTAACTGAAATAAACATGTTAGTCAAAACAGCATCAAAAGTTGAGTGTCATGTTGAAGTTGACATTTTGGCCTTCCGCTGTGCTTATCTTGTGAAATAAGCGTGTTCGTCAAAACAGTATCAATAATTAAGTCATTTGGTGACGTTGAGAATTTTAACTTCTGAAGTGCTTATCTGACTCAAATAAGCATTTTAGTCTAACCAACATCAAAACTTGAGTCATTTGGTGAAGTTCAGATTTTGGTCTTCTGAAGTGCTTATCTGAGTGAAATAAGAATGTCAATCCAACCTGCATCAAAAATTCGGTCATTTGGTGAAGTTGAGATTTTTGCCATCTGAAGCGATTATCTCACTCAAATAAGCATGTTAGTCAAAACAACATCTCAAGTTGAGTCATTTGGTGAAGTTGAGATTTCTGTCTTCTGAAGTGCTTACCTCATGAAATAAACATGTCATTCAAACAAACATCAAAAATTAACTCATTTGGTGAAGTGAGATATTGGTCTCCTGAAGTGCTTATCTGAATGAAATAAGCATGCTTGTCAAAACAGCATGAAAAAATAAGTCATTTGGTGAAGTTGAGATTTTTGACTTCTGAAGTGCTTATCTGACTCAAATAATCATGTTAGTCTAACCAACATCAAAACTTGAGTCATTTGTTGAAGTTCAGATTATGGTCTTCTGAAGTGCTTATCTGAGTGAAATAAGATTGTTAGTCAAATCAGCATCAACATTGATGTCATTTCGTGAAGTTGAGATTTTTGACTCCTGAATTGCTCATCTCACTGAAATAAGCATTTTAGTCAAATCAGCATCAAAAGTTAGGTCTTTTGGTGAAGTTGAGATTTGAGTCTTCTGATTATGCTTATCTCGCTGAAATAAGCATTTTAGTCAAATCAGCATCAAAAGTTAGGTCTTTTGGTGAAGTTGAGATTTGAGTCTTCTGATATGCTCATCACACTGAAATAAGCATTTTAGTCAAATCAGCATCAAAAGTTGTGTCAT
>NC_063375.1:7145098-7147108 GCF_021869965.1 Rhincodon typus
TCTGAAGTGCTCATCTCACTGAAATAAGCATTTTAATCCAACCAGCACTAAAAAGTAAATCATTTGGTGAAGTTGTGATTTTAGCCTTCTGAAGTGCTTATCTCGCTGAAATAAACATGTTATTCAAAACAACATCCAAAGTTGAGTCATTTGGTGAAGTTGAGATTTTAGATTTCTGATGTCCTTATCTCATTGAAATAAGCATGCTCGTCAAACCAACATCAAAACTTGAGTCATTTGGGGAAGTTCAGTTGTTGGTTTTCACAAGTGCTTATCTCACTGAAATAAGCATTTTAGACAAACCAGCGTCCAAAGTTAGGTCCTTTGGTGAAGGTGAGATTTTTGACTTCTGATATGAATATCTCGCTGAAATAAACATGTTATTCAAAACAACATCCAAAGTTGAGTCATTTGGTGAAGTTGAGGATCTCATCTTCTGAAGAGCTTAACTCGCTGAAATAAGCATGTTCGTCAAACGAACATTTAAAAATTGTGTCATTTGGTGAAGTTCAGATTTTTGACTTCAGAGGTGCTTAACTCGCTGAAATTAATTTAACCAGTACCAAAAGTCAGGAATCTGGTGAGATTTTAGTCTTCTGATGTGCTTATCTCCCTGAAATAAGCACATCAGTCAAAACAATATCAAAAGTTGAGTCATTTGGTGAAGTTGAAATTTTTGATTTCTGAAGAGCTTAAATTGCTGAAGTCAGCATTTTATTCCAACCAGCATCAAAAGTTGACTCATTTGGTGAAGTTGAGGTCTCAGCTTTCTGAAGTGCTTAAATCGCTGACTTAATCATGTTAGTCAAACCAGTATCGAAACTTGAGTCATTTGGTGAAGTTTAGATTTTGGTTTTCTGAAGTGCTTATCTTACTGAAATAAGCATTTTCGTCAAAACAGCATTAAAAATCAAGTCATCTGGTGAAGTTGAGTTTTTTGACTTCTGAAGTGCTTATCTCACTCAAATCAACATGTTAGTCTAACCAACATCAAAACTTACGTCATTTGTTGAAGTTCTGATTTTAGTCTTCTCAAGTACTTAACTCACTGAAATAAGCATTTTAGTCTCACCAGCATCAAAAATCACGTCATCTGATGAAGTTGAGATTTTTCACTTCTGCAGTGCTGATCACACTGAAATAAGCATTTTTTGTCAAACCAGCATCAAAAGTTATGTCCTTTGGTGAAGTTGAGATTTTTGACTTCTGAAATGCTTATATCACTCAAATAAGCATGTCAGCCAAACCATCATCAAAACCAGAGTCATTTGGTTGAATTCAGGTTTTGGTGTTCTGAAGATCTTAACTCGCTGAAATAAGCATTTTAAACCAACCAGCATCAAAAGTTGTGTCATTTGGTGAAGCTCAGATTTTAGCATTCTGAAGTGCTTCACTCCCTGAAATAAGCACGTTAGTCGAAACGAGATCAAAAGTTGAGTCATTTGGTGAAGTTGAGATTGTGATTTTCTGAAGTGCTCACCTCATGAAAGAAGCATGTCATTCAAACCAACATCAAAAACTGACATTTTTGGTGAAGTTAGATATTGGTCTTCTGAAGTGCTTATCTGAGTTAAATAAGTATGTTAGTCAAAACTGCAGCAAAAATTAAACCAGATGGTGAAGTTGAGATTTTTGAATTCTGAAGTGCCTATCTCACTGAAATAAGCATTTTAGTCATACCAGCATCACAAGTTGAGTTTTTTGGTGAAAGTGAGATTTTAGTCTTCTGATTTGCTTATCTCACTGAAATAAGAACGTCAGTAAAAACAACATCAAAAATTGAGTCATTTGGTGAAGTACAGATTTATGTCTACTGAAGTGCTTAACTCGCTGAAATAAGCAATTTAACCCAACCAGCATTGAAAATTAAGTCATTTGTTGAAGTTGAGACTTTTGACTTCTGAAGTGCTTATCTCACTCAAATATGCATGATTGTCAAAACAACATCAAAAATTGAGTCATTTGGTGAATTTGAGATTTTGATCTTCTGACGTGCTTATCTCAAAGAAA
>NC_063375.1:7147608-7153346 GCF_021869965.1 Rhincodon typus
ATAAGCATTTTAGTCAAACCAGCATCAAAATTTATGTCCTTTGGTGAAGTTGAGATTTCAGTCTTCTGATATGTTTGTCTCGCTGAAATAAACACATTAGTCAAAACAACGTCAAAAGTTGAGTCATTTGGTGAAGTTGAGATTTTTTTTCCTTTTGAAATGCTTCTCTCAATCAAATAAACATGTTAATCAAACCAACATCAAAACTAAGGTCATTTGGTGAAGTTCAGATTTTGTTCGACTGAAGAGCTTAACTCGCTGAAATAAGCATTTTATTCCAACCAGCATCAAAAGTTGAGTCGTTTGGTGAAGATCAGATTTTCGCCTTCTGAAGTGCTTAAATCGCTGACATAATCATGTTCGTCAAACCAACATCAAAACATGAGTCATTTGGTGAAGTTCAGATTTTGGTTTTCTGAAGTGCTTATCTCACTGAAGTAAGCATGTTAGTCAACAAAGCATTAAAAATTAAATCATTTATTGAAGTTGAGATTTTTGACTTCTGAACTGCTTATCTCACTCAAATACGTATGTTAGTGTAAACAACATCAAAACTTGGGTCATTTGTTGAAGTTCAGATTTGGTCTTCTGAAGAGCTTATCTGAGTGAAATAAGCATGTTAGTCAAAACCGCATAAAAAAATTCAGTCATTTGTTGAAGTTGCGATTTTTGACTTCTGAAGTGCTTACTTCACTGAAATAAGCATTTTAGTCACACCAGCATCAAAAGTTGAGTGTTTTGGTGAAGTTGCGATTTTGGTTTCTGATATGCTTATCTAACTGAAATAAGCACGTTAGTCAAAACAACAACAAAAATTGAGTCATTTGGTGGAGTTCAGATCTCGGTCTACAGATGTGCTTAACTTGCTATAATAAGCATTATAATCCAAACAGCAAAAAAAAAAGTCATTTGATGAAGTTAGGGTTTTGATCTTCTGACGTGCTTAACTCAATGAAATCAACATGTCATTCAAACCAACATCAAAAAACAACTCACTTGATTTTGCAATTCTGAATTGCATAACTCGCTGAAAGAAACATTTGAATCCAACCAGCATCAAAAGTTCAGTCATTTGGTGAAGTTGAGATTTTTGACTTCTGAAATGATTATCTCACTCAAGTAAGCATGTTCGTCAAACCATCAACAAAACTAGATTCGTTTGGTGAAGTTCAGGTTTTGGTGTTCTGAAGAGCTGAACTCGCTGAAATAAGCATTTTAAACCAACCAGCATCAAAAGTTGAGTGTTTTGGTGAAGTTGAGATTTTGATCTTCTGAAGTGCTTACCTCATGAAATAAGCATGTCATTCAAACCAACATCAAAAACTTACATTTTTGGTGAAGTGAGACATTGGTCTTCTGAAGTGCTTATCTGAGTTAAATCAGCATGTTAGTCAAAACTGCATCAAAAATTAAGTCAGATGGTGAAGTTGAGGTTTTTGATTTCTGAAGTGCTATCACACTGAAATAAGCATTTTAGTCCAACCAGCGTCCAAATTTAGGTACTTGGGTGAAGTTCAGATCTTGGTTTTCTGAACTGCTGATCTCGCTGAAATAAGCATGTTGTCAAAACAGCATAAAAAGTTGAGTGTCCTGTTGAAGTTGAGATTTTGGCATTCTGCTGTGCTTATCTCGCTGAAATAAGCACGTTCGTCAGAACAATATCAAAAGTTGTGTCATTTGGTGAAGTTGAGATTTTGATCTTCTGAAGTGCTTAACTCGCTGAAATGAGCATGTTCGTCAAACGAATATCAAAAATTGAGTCATTTGGTGAAGTTCAGATTTTTGTCTTCTGAAGTGCTTATCTCATTGAAATAAGAATTTTAATCCTGCCAGCATCAAAAATTATGTCATTTGGTGAAGTTGAGATTTTTGCCTTCTGAAGTGCATATCTCACTCAAATATGCACGTTAGTCAAAACAACATCAAAAGTTGAGTCATTTGGTGAAGTTCATATTTTGATCTTTAGCCGTGCTTATCTAAAAAAAATGAATATCTCATTCAAACCAACGTCAAAAATCAACACATTTGGTGAAGTTGAGATATTGGTCTTCCGAATTATCTGACTTAAATAAGCATGTGAGTCAAAACAGCATCAATAATTAAGTCGTTTGATGAAGTTGAGATTTTTGAATTCTGAAGTGCTTTAATCGCTGAAATAAGCATGTTAGTCAAACCAAAATCAAAAGTTGAGTCAATTGGTGAAGTTCAGATTTTGGTTTTCTGATGTGCTTATCTCACTGAAATAAGCATGTTAGTCCAAACAGCATGAAAAATTAAGTCATTTGGTGAAGTTGAGATTTTTGACTTCTGAAGTGCTTATCAGACTCAAATAAGAATGTTAGTTAAACCAACATCAAAACTTGAGTCATTTGGTGAAGTTCAGATTTTGTTCTTCGGCCATGCTTATCTCGCTGAAATAAGCACGTTAATTAAAACAACATCAAAAGTTGCGTCATTTGGTGAAGTTGAGATTTTGATCTTCTGAAGTGCTTATCTCAATGAAATAAGCATGTCATTCAAACCAACATCTAAGACTAACTCATTTGGCGAAGTTCAGGTATTAGTCTTCGGATGTGCTTATCTGAGTGAAATAAACACGTTCGTCAAAACAGCATTAAAAATTAAGTCATTTGTTGGCGTTGAGACTTTTGACTTGTGAAGTGTTTAAATCGCTGAAATAAGCATGTTGGTCAAACCAACATCAAAACTTGAATTATTTGGTGAAGTTCAGATTTTGGTCTACTGAAGAGCATAACACGCTGAAACAAACATTTTATTCCAACCAGCATCAAAAGTTGAGTCATTTAGTGAAGTTTGGATTTTAGTTTTGTGAAGTGCTTATCTCACTGAATTAAGCATTTTAATCAAAACAGCATTAAAAATTAAGTTATTTGGTGAAGTTGAGATTTTTGACTTCTGAAGTGCTTATCGGACTCAAGTAAGCATGTTCGTCTAACGAACATCAAAACTTGAGTCACTTGGTGAAGTTCAGATCTTGGTCTTCTTAAGTGCTTATCTGAGTGAAATAAGCATGTGAGTCAAAACAGCATGAAAAATTAAGTCATTTGGTGAAGTTGAGATTTTTGACTTCTGAAGTGCTTATCCGACTCAAGTAAGCATGTTAGACAAACTAACATCAAAAATTATGTCTTTTGATGAATTTGAGATTTTTGACTTCTGAAGTGCTTATCTCACTCAAATAAGCATGTGAGTCAAAACAACATCTAAAGTGGAGTCATCTGGTAAAGTTGAGATTTCTGTCATCTGAAGTGCTTATCTCACTCAAATAAGCATGTTCGTCAAACCAACAGCAAAATTTGAGTCATTTGGTGAAGTTCAGATTTTGGTCTTCTGAAGTGCGGAACTCGCTGAAATAATCATTTTAATCCAAACAGCATTTAAAATTAGGTCATTTGGTAAAGTTGAGATTTTTGCCTTCTGAAGTCATTAACTCGCTGAAATAAGCATGTTGTTCAAAACAACATCAAAAGTTGAGTCATTTGGTGAAGTTGAGATTTTTGACTTCTGAAGTGGTTATCTCACTCAAATAAGCATGTTATTCAAAACAAGAATAAAAATTGAGTCATTTGGTAAAGTTCAGATTTTAGTCTTCTCAAGTGCTTAACTCACTGGAATAAACATTTTTGTCCAACCAGCATCAAAAATCAAGTCATTTGATGAAGTTGAGATTTTTGACCTCTGCAGTGCTCATCTCACTGAAATAAGCATGTTAGTCAAACCAGCATCAAACGTTGTGTGATTTGGTGAAGTCGAGATTTTTGACATCTGAAATGGTTCTCTCAATCAAATAAGCATATCATTCAAACTGACATCAAAAAACTTCACTTGGTGAAGTGAGATATTGGTCTTCTGAAATGCTTATCTGATAAATAAGCATGTTATTCAAAACAGCATCAAAAAATAAGTCAGATGGTGAAGGTGAGATTTTTGATTTCTGAAGTGCTCAACTCACTGAAATAAGCATTTTAATTCAACCACCGTCCAGAGTTAGGTCCTTTGGTGAAGTTGGAATTTTGACTTCTGAAGTGCTTATCTCACTCAAATAATCATGTTAGTCAAACCAACATCAAAACTTGAGTCATTATGTGAAGGTCAGATTTTGGTTTTCTGAAGTGTTTATCTCACTGAAATAAGCATGTTTGTCAAAACAGCATAAAAAGAAACAAGCCAATTGGTGAAGTTGACATTTTTGATTTCTCAGGTGCTTATCTCACTGAAATAAGCATTTTAGTCTTACCAGCATCAAAAGTTGAGTGTTTTGGTGAAGTTGCGATTTTGGACTTCTGATATGCTTATCTCACTGAAATAAGAACGTTAGTCAAAACAACATCAAAAATTGAGCCGTTTGATGAAGTTCAGATCTATGTCTACTGAAGTGCTTGACTCGCTGAAATAAGCATTTTAATCCAACCAGCATCAAAAATTAAGTCATCTGGTGAAGTTGAGATTTTTGCCTTCAGAAGTGCTTATCTCACTCAAATATGCATGTTATTCAAAACAACATTATAAGTTGAGTCATTTGGTGAAGTCGACATTTTAGCCTTCTGAACTGCTGAACTCGCTGAAAAAAGCATGTTAGTCAAAGCAACGTTAAAAGTTGAGTCATTTGGTGAAGTTCAAATTTTGGCCTTCTGAAGTGCTTATCTCACTCAAATATGCATGTTACTCAAAACAACATCAAAAGTTGAGTCATTTGGTGAGGTCGAGATTCTTCACTTCTGAAGTACTTCCTTCACGGGAGTAAGCCTGTTAATCAATCCATCATCAAAATTTGAGTCATTTAGTGAAGTTCAGATTTTGGTCTTCTGATTTGCTTATCTCACTGAAGTAAGCATGTAGTTAAAACAGCATAAAAAGTTGAGTTTCATGTTGAAGTAGAGATTTTGGTCTTCTGCAGAGCATATCTCAATGAAATAAGCACGTTAGTCAAAACAACATAAAGAGTTGAGTCAATTAGTGAAGTTGATATTTTTGATTTCTGAAGTGCTTGTCTCACGTAACAAGCACGTTACTCAAACCAACATCAAAACTTGAGTCATTTGGTGAAGTTCAGATTTTGGTCTACTGCAGAGCTTAACTCGCTGCAGTGAGCATTTTAATACAAACTGCATCAAAAGTTGAGTCATTTGGTGAAGTTGACATCTCAGCCTTCTCATGTGCTTCAATCGCTGAAATAAGCATGTCAGTCAAACCAACATCAAAACTTGAGTCATTTGATAAAGTTCAGAATTTTGTTTTCTGAAGTGCTTATCTGACTGAAATAAGCATGTTAGTCAAAATAGCATTAAAAATTTAGTCATTTGGTGAAGTTGAAATTTTTGACTTCTGAAGTGCTTATCTCACTGAAATAAGAATTTTAGTCAAATCAGCATCATAAGTTAGGTCCTTTGGTAAAGTTGACATTTTAGTGTTCTGATAATCTTGTCTCGCTGAATTAAGCACGTTATTCAAAACAACATCAAAAGTTGAGTCATTTGGTGAAGTTGAGAGTTTTGACCTCTGAAATGCTTCTCTCAATCAAACAAGCATGTTCGTCAAACCATCATGAAAACTACAGTCATTTGGTGACTTTCAGGTTTTTGTGTTCTGAAGAGTTTAACTCGCCACAGTAAGCATTTTAATTTAAACAACATAAAAAGTTAGATCATCTGGTGAAGGTGAGATTTTAGTCTTCTGATATACTTATCTCACTGAAATAAGCACGTCAGTGAAAACAA
>NC_063375.1:7153356-7158392 GCF_021869965.1 Rhincodon typus
GTTGAGACATTTGGTGAAGTTCAGATTTTGGTCTTCTGATGTGCTTAAATCCATGAAATAAGCATTTTAAATCCAACCAGCATTAAAAATTAAGTCATTTGGTAAAGTTGAGGTTTTTGCCTTCTGAACTGCTTAACTCGGTGACATAAGCATGTTATTCAAAACAACATCAAAAGTTGAGTCATTTGGTGAAGTTGAGGTTTTTGACATCTGAATTGGTTATCTCACTCAAATAAGCATGTTAGTGAAAACTACATTAAAAATTGAGTCATTTGGTGAAGTTCAGATTTTAGTCTTTTCAAGTGCGTAATTCACTGAATTAAACATTTTAATCTAACCAGCATCAAAAACCAAGTAATTTGATAAAGTTGATATTCTTGACTACTGTAGTGCTCATCTCACTGAAATAAGAATTTTCGTCCAACCAGCATCAAAAATTAAGTCATTTGATGAAGTTGAGATTTTTCACTTCTATAGTGCTCATCTCACTGAAATAAGACTTTCAGTCCAACCAGGATCAAAAGTTATGTCCTTTGGTGAAGGTGAGATTTTAGTCTTCTGATATGCTTATCTCGCTGAAATAAGCACGTTAGTCAAAACAACCTCAAAAATTAAGTCACCTGGTGAAGTTCAGAATTTTGACTTCTGGAGTGTTTTTCTCACTCAAATAAGCATGTTGGTCTAACCAACATCAAAACTTGAGTCATTTGGTGAAGTCGAGATTCGACACTTCTGAAGTGCTTAGTTCACTGGCGGAAGCCGATTAGTCAATCCAACGTCAAAATTGGAGTCATTCAGTGAAGTTCAGATTGTGGTCTTCTGAAGTACTTTTACCACTGAAATAAGCATGTTAGTCAAAACAGCATCAAAAGTTGAGTGGCTTGTTGAAGTTAAGATTCTGGTCTTCTGCTGTGCTTATCTCGCTGAAATAAGCACGTTAGTCAAATTAACATCTAAAGTTGAGTCATTTGGTGAAGTTGAGATTTTTGACTTCTGAAGTGCTTATCTCACTCACATAAGCATTTTAGTCAAACTACATCAAAACTTGATTCAGTTGGTGAAGTTCAGATTTTGGTCTTCTGATGTGCTTCCCTCCCTGAAATAAGCATTTTAATCCAACAAACATTAAAAATTAAGTAATTTGGTAAAGTTGAGATTTTTGCCGACTGAAGTGCTTATCTCACTCACATAAGCATGTTAGTCAAAACAACATCTAAAGTTGAGTCATTTAGTGAAGTTCAGATTTTTGCCGACTGAAGTGCTTATCTCACTGAAATAAGCATGTTAGTCAAAACAGCATGAAAAGTTGGGTGTCTTGTTGAAGTTGAGATTTTGGTCTTCTGCTATGCTTATCTCGTTGAAATAAGCACGTTAGTCAAAACAATATCAAAAGTTGTGATATCTGGTCAAGTTGAGATTTTGATCTTCTGAAGTGCTCAACTCGCTGAAATGAGCATGTTAGTCAAATTAACATCAAAAATTGACTCATTTGGTGAAGTTCAGATTTTGGTCTTCTGAAGTGCTTTTCCCACTGAAATAAGCATGTTAGTCAAAACAGCATCAAAAATTGAGTGTCTTGTTGAAGTTGAGATTATGGTTTTCTACCATGCGGATCTCGCTGAAAGAAGTAGGTTAGTCAAAACAATATCAAAAGTTGTGACATTAGGTGAAGTTGACATTTTGAACTTCTCAGGTGCTTCACTCGCTGAAATGAACATGTTAGTCAAACTAACATCAAAAATTGAGCCATTTGGTGAAGTTGAGATTTTTATCTTCTCAAGTGCTTATCTTTGTGAAATAAGAATTTTAATCCAACCAGCATCAAAAATTATGTCAATTGGTGAAGTTGAGATTGTTGACTTCGGAAGTGCTTATCTCACTCAAATAAGCATGTTAGTCAAACCAACATCAAAACTTGAGTCATTTGGTGAAGTTCAGATTTTGGTCTTCTGAAATGCTTAACTCGCTGAAAAAAAGCATTTTAATTCAACCAGCATTAAAAATTACGTCATTTGGTAAAATTGAGATTTTTGCCTTCTGAAATGCTGAATTCGCTGAAATAAGCATGTTATTCAAAACAACATCAAAAGTTGAGTCATTTGGTGAAGTTGAGATTTTTGACGTCTGAATTGTTTATCTCACTCAAATAAGCATGTTAGTCAAAAAAACATTAAAAATTGAGTCATTTGGTGAAGATCAGATTTTAGTCTTCTCAAATGCTTAACTCACAGAATTAAACATCTCAGCCGAACCAACATCAAAAATCAAGTCATTTGATGAAGTTTAGATTCTTGACTTCTGTAGTGCTCGTCTCACTGAAATAAGCATTTTAGTCCAACCAGCATCAAAAATTATGTTCTTTGGTGAAGGTGAGATTTTAGTCTTCAGATATGCTTATCTCTCTGAAGTAAGCACGTTATTCAAAACAACATCAAAAATTAAGTTATTTGGTGAAGTTCAGATTTTTGACTTCTGAAGTGCTTATCTCATTCAAATAAGCATGTTAGTCAAACTAACATCAAATCTAGTCATTTGGTGGAGTTCACGTTTTGGTGTTCTGAAGAGCTTAACTCGTTGAAATAAACATTTTAAGCCAACCAGCGTCAAAAGCTGTGTCATTTGGTGAAGTTGAGATTTTAGCATTCTGAAGTGCTCAGCTCGCTGAAATAAGCACGTTAGTCAAAACAACATTAATTTTTGAGTCATTTGATGAAGTTGAGGTTTTGATCTTCTGAACTGCTTTCCTCATGAAATAAGCATGTCATTCAAACCAACATCAAAAACTAACATTTTTGGTGAAGTAAGATATTGGTCTTCTGAAAAGCTAATCTGAGTGAAATAAGCATGTTACTCAAAACAGCATCAAAAATTAAGCCAATTGGTGAAGTTGAGATTTTTGATTTCTGAAGTGCTTATCTCACTGAAAAAGGATTTTAGTCCCAACAGCGTACAAAGTTAGGTCCTTTGGTGAAGGTGAGATTTTTGACTTCTGAAGTGCTTATCTCACTCAAATATGCATGTTAGTGTAACTAACATCAAAACTTGAGTCATTTGTTGAAGTTCAGATTTTAGCCTTCTGAAGTGCTTATCTGAGTGAAATCAGCATGTTAGTCAAAACAGCGTGAAAAATTTATTCATTAGGTGAAGATCAGATTTTTGACCCCTGATATGCTTATCTGACTCAATCAAGCATGTTCGTCTAACCAACAGCAAAACTTGAGTCATTTGGTGAATTTCGGATTTTTGTCTTCTGAAGTGCTTCTCTGAGTGAAATAAGCATGTTAGTCAAAACAGCATCGACATTGAAGTCATTCGGTGAAGTTGAGATTTTTGACTTCTGAACTGCTAATCTCACTGAAATAAGCATTCCAGTCAAATCAGCATCAAAGGTTAGGTCCTTTAGTGAAACTGAGATTTTTGTCTTCTGATATGCTTATAACGCCGAAATAAGCACGTTCGTCAAACGAACATAAAAAATTGTGTCATTTGCTGAAGTTCAGATTTTTGGCTTCCGAGTTGCTTAACTCGCTGAAAGAAGCATTTTAATTTAACCAGCATCAAAAGTTACGTCATTTGGTGAAGGTGAGATTTTCGTCTTCTGAAGTGCTTAATTCGCTGAAAACAGCATGTTAGTCAAATTAACATCAAAAATTGAGTCATTTGGTGAAGTTCCGATATTTTTCTTCTGAAGTGCTTATCTCACTGAAATAAGTATTTTAATCCAACCAGCATTAAAAATTATGTCATTTGGTAAAGTTGAGATTTTTGCCTTCCGAAGTGCTTGTCTCACTCACATAAGCATGATAGCCAAAACAACATCAAAACTTGAGTCTCTTGTTGAAGTACAGAATTTGTCCTTCTAAAGTGCTTAACTTGCTGAAATAAGCATTTTAATTCAACCAGCATCAAAAATCAAGTCATTTGATGAAGTTGAGATTTTTCACTTCGACAGTGCTCATCTCACTGAAATAAGCATGTTAGCCAAACCAGGATCAAAGTTATGTCCGTTGGTGAAGGTGAGATTTTAGTCTTCTGATATGCTTCTCTCGCTGAAATAAGCACGTTAGTCAAAACAACCTCAAAAATTAAGTCACCTGGGAAGTTCAGAATTTTGACTTCTGAAGTGTTTATCTCACTCAAATTAGCATGTTAGTCTCTTAAAAACATCAAAACTTGAGTCATTTGGTGAAGTCGAGATTTGACACTTCTGAAGTGCTTAGTTCACTGACGGAAGCCTGTTAGTCAATGCAACATCAAAAATTGAGTCATTTGGTGAAGTTCAGATTTTGGTCTTCTGAAGTGCTTTTCCCGCTGAAATAAGCATGTTAGTCAAAACAGCATCAAAAGTTGAGTGTCTTGTTGAAGTTGAGATTTTGTTTTTCTACTATGCTTATCTCGCTGAAATAAGTAGGTTAGTCAAAACTATATCAAAAGTTGCGACATTTGGTGAAGTTGAGATTTTGATCTTCTGAAGTGCTTCACTCGCTGAAATGAGCATGTTAGTAAAAACGAACATCAATAATTGAGTCATTTGGTGAAATTCAGATTTTTACCTTCTGAAGTGCTTAACTCTCTGAATTAAACATCTTAGTCTGACCAACATCAAAAATCAAGTCATTTGATGAAGTTGAGATTCTTGACTTCTGTCGTGCTCATCTCACTGAAATAGGAATTTTAGTCCAACCAGCATCAAAATTTATGTCCTTTGGTGAAGTTGAGATTTTTGTCTTCTCATATGCTTATAACCCTGAAATAAGAACGTCAGTCAAACGAACATAAAAAAATTGTGTCATTTGCTGAAGTTCAGATTTTTGACTTCTGAAGTGCTTAACTCACTGAAAGTAGCATTTTAATTAAACCAGCAACAAAAGTTAGGTCATCTGGTGAAGGTGAGATTTTAGTCTTCTGAAGTGCTCAACTCACTGGAAATGAACACGTCAGTCAAATTAACATCAAAGGTTGAGTCATTTGGCGAAGTTCCGATTTTTGTCTTCTGAAGTGCTTATCTCGCTGAAATAAGAATTTTAATCCAACCA
>NC_063375.1:7158402-7164608 GCF_021869965.1 Rhincodon typus
AATCAACATCAAAAATTCAGTCATTTGGTGCATTTCAGATTTTTTTCTTCTGATTTGCTTATCTCGCTGAAAGACGCATTTAAGTCCAAACAGCGTTAAAAATTAAATCATTTGGTGAAGTTGAGATTTTTGACTTCTGAAGTCCTTATCTCATTCAAATAAGCATGTTAGTCTAAACAACATTAAAAATTGAGTCATTTGGAGAAGTTCAGATTTTTGTCTTCTCAAGTGCTGAACTCACTGAAATAAGCACGTCAGTCAAAACAACATCAAAAGTTGAGTCATTTGGTGAAGTTGAGATTTTCATCCCTGAAGTGCTTACCTCATGAAATCACCGTGTCATTCAAACCAACATCAAAAACTAACATTTTTGGTGAAGTGAGATATTGATCTTCTGAAGTGCTTATCTGAGTGAAATAAGCATACAAGTCAAAACAGCATCAAAAATTAAGTCAGATGGTGAAGTTGAGTTTTTGATTTCTGAAGTGCTTATCTCACAGAAATAAGCATTTTAGTCCAACCAGCGTCCAAAGTTACGTCCTTTGGTGAAGTTGAGATTTTTGACTTCTGAAATGCTCATCTCACTCAAATAATCTTGTTAGTGAAAGCAACATTAAAACTTGAGTCATTTTGTGAAGTTCAGATTTTGATTTTCTGAAGTGCTTATCTGAGTGAAATAAGCATGTTAGTCAAAACAGCATCAACATTGAAGTCATTTGCTGAAGTTGAGATTTTTGACTTCTGAAGTGCTTATCTCCCTGAAATACGCATTTCAGACAAATCAGCATCAAAAGTTAGGTCCTTTCGTGAACTTGAGATTGTAGTCTTCTGATATGCCTATCTCGCTGAAATATGCATTTTGGTCAAACCAGCATCCAAAATTGATTGTCTTGGTGAAATTGAGATTTTGGTCTTCTAATATGCTTATCTCGCTGAATTAAGCAAGTTCGACAAAACAACATCAAAAGCTGAGTCATTTGGTGAAGGTGAGATTTTGATTTTCTGAAGTACTTAACTCGCTGAAATAAGCATGTTAGTCAAACGAACATAAAAAAATTGTGTCATTTGTTGAAGTTCAGATTTTTGGCTTCTGAAGTGCTTAACTCGGTGAAATAAGCATTTTAATTTAACCAGCATCAAAAGTTAGGTCATCTGGCGAAGGTGAAATTTTAGTCTTCTGATATGCGTATCCCGCTGAAATAAGCACGTTATTCAAAACAATATCAAAAGTTGAGTCATTTGGTAAAGTTGAGACTTGTGATTTCTGTAGTGCTTATCTCTCTGCAATAAGCATGTTAGTCAAACCAACATCAAAACTTGAGTCATTTGGTGAAGGTGAGATTTTGGTCCACTGAAGAGCTGAACTCGCTGAAATTAGCATTTATTCCAACTAGCATCAAAAGTTGAGTCATTTGGTGAAGGTGAGATTTTTGAATTATGAACTGCTCATGTCACTCAAATAAGCAAGTTAGTCAAACAAACATCGAAACTTGAGTCATTTTGTGAAGTTCAGATTTTGGACTTCAGTCGTGCTTAACTCGCTGAAAGAAGCATTTTAATCCAACCAGCATCAAAAGCTGAGTCATTTGGTGAAGTTGAGATTTTAGTCTTCTGAAGTGCTTAAGTCGCTGAAATAAGTATGGTAGTCAAAACAACAGCAAAAGTTGAGTCACTTGGTGAAGTTGAGATTTTGATCTTCTGACGTACTTATCTCAATGAAAGAAGCATGTCATTCAAACCAACATCAAAAAATAACTCATTTGCTGAATTTCAGATATTGGTCTTCCGATCTGTTTTACTGAGTGAATTAAGCATGTTAGTCAAAACAGCATCAAAAATTAAGTCATTTGTTGATGTTGAGATTTTTGATTTCTGAATTGTTTTAATAGCTGAATGAGCATGTTCGTCTTTCCAACATCAAAACTGGAGTTAATTGATTGAAGTTCAGATTTTGGTCTTCTGAAGAGCTTATCTGAGTGAAATAAGCATGTTAGTCAAAACAACATAAAAAAAATTAAGTCATTTGATGAAGGTGAGATTTTGTAATTCTGTTGTGCTTATATCATTGAAATAAGCATTTTAGTCATACCAGCATCAAAAGTTGAGTATTTTGGTGAAGTTGCGAATTTGGTCTTCTGATATGCTTATCTAACTGAAAGAAACACCTTAGTCAAAACAAGATCAAAACTTGAGTCATTTGGTGAAGTTCTTATTTTGGCGTTCTGAAGTGCTTATCTCACTCAAATATCCATGTTACTCAAAACAACATCAAGAGTTGAGTAATTTGGTGAAGTTGAGATATTGATCTTCTGAAGTGCTTATCTGAGTGAAATAAGCATGTTAGTCCAAACAGTATCAAAAATTAAGTCAGATGGTGAAGTTGAGATTTTTGATTTCTGAAGTGCTTATCTCAAAGAAATAAGCATTTTAGTCCAACCAGCGTGCAAAGTTAGGTCCTTTGGTGAAGTTGAGATTTTTGACTTCTGAAGTGATTATCTCACTCAAATAATCATGTCAGTCAAACCAACATCACAACTTGAATCATTTGTTGAAGTTCAATTCGGTCTAGTGATGTGCGTATCTGAGTGAAACAAGCATGTTAGTCAAAACAGCATAAAAAAAACTAAGTCATTTGGTGAAGGTGGGATTTTTGACCTCTGATGTGCTTTATCACTGAAATAAGCATTTTAGGCATACCAGCATCAAAAGTTGAGTGTTTGGGTGAAGTTGCAATTTTGGTCTTCTGATATGCATATCTCACTGGAATAAGCACGTTAGTCAAAACAACATCAAAAATTGATTCATTTCGTGAATTTCAGGCACATGTCTATGGAAGTCCTGAAGTCGCTGAAATAAGCATTTTAATCCAACTGGCATCAAAAATTAAGTCATTTGATGCAGTTGAATTTTTTGCCTTCAGAAGTGCTTATCTTCTGCACATATGCATGTTAGTCAAACCAACATCAAAAGTTGAGTCATTTGGTAAAGTTGAGATTTTGATCTTCTGACGTGCTTATCTCAAAGAAATCAACATGTCATTCAAACCAGCATCAAAAACCAACTCATTTGGTGAGTTGAGATAGTGGTCTTCCGATGTGATTATCTGAGAGAAATAAGCGTGTTAGTCAAAACAGCATCAATAATTAAGTCATTTGATGAAGTTGAGATTTTTGAATTATGAAGTGCTTATCTCACTCGAATAAGCATGTTTGTCAAACAAACATCTTAACTTGAGTCATTTTGTGAAGTTCAGATTTTGGACTTCAGAAGTGCTTGACTTGCTGAAAGAAGCATTTTAGTCCAACCAGCATCAAAAGCTGAGTCATTTGGTGAAGTTGAGAGTTTAGCCTTCTGAAGTGCTTAACACGCTGAAATAAGTATGTTAATCCAAGCAGCATCAAAAGCTGAGTCATTTGGTGAAGTTGAATTTTTTGCCTTCAGAAGTGCTTATCTTATGCAAATATGCGTTAGTCAAACGAACATAAAAAATTGGGTCATTTGGTGAAGTTCAGATTTTTGCCTTCTGAAGTGCTCAACTTGCTGAAATAAACATGTTAGTCAAAACAGCATCAAAAGTTGAGTCACTTGGTGAAGTTGAGATTATGATCTTCAGACGTGCTTATCTCAATGAAATAAGCATGTCATTCAAACCAAATCAAAAACTAACTCATTTGGTGAATTAGAGTTATTGGTCTTCTGATGCACTTATCTGAGTGAATTGAGCATGTTAGTCAAAACAGCATTAAAAAAATTAAGTCATTTGATGAAGGTGAGATTTTGTATTTCTGATGTGCTGATATCACTGAAATAAGCATTTTAGCCATACCAGCATCAAAAGTTGAGTATTTTGGTGAAGTTGCGAATTTGGTCTTCTGATATGCTTATCTAACTGAAAGAAACACCTTAGTCAAAACAAGATCAAAAATTGAGTCATTTCGTGAAATTCAGATTTATGCCTCCTGAAGTGCTTAATTCGCTGAAATAAGCATTTTACCCAACCAGCATCAAAAATTAAGTCATTTGGTAAAGTTCAGATTTTGATTTCTGAAGTGCTTATCTCAAAGAAATAAGCATTTTAGTCCAACCAACGTCCAAAGTTAGGTCCTTTGGTGAAGTTCAGATTTTGATCTTCTGTCGTGCTTATCTCAAAGAAATCAATATGGCATTCAAACCAACATCAAAAACCAACTCATTTGGTGAAGTTGAGATATTGGTCTTCCGATGTGATTATCAGAGAGAAAGAAGCGTGCAGTCAAAACTGCATCAACAATTAAGTCATTTGATGAAGTTGAGATTTTTGTATTATGAAGTGCTTATCTTTCTCAAATAAGCATGTTTGTCAAACAAACATCTAAACTTGAGTCATTTTGTGAAGTTCAGATTTTGGACTTCAGAAGTGCATAATTCGCTGAAAGAAGCATTTTAATCCAACCAGTATCAAAAGCTGAGTCATTTGGTGAAGTTGAGATTTTAGCCTTCTGAAGTGCTTAACTCGCTGAAATAAGCATGTTAGTCAAACGAACATAAAAAATTGGGTCATTTGGTGAAGTTCAGATTTTTGGCTTATCTTGCTGAAATAAGCATTTTAATTTAACCAGCACCAAAAGTTAGGTCTTCTGGTGAAGGTGAGGTTTTAGTCTTCTGGTATGCTTATCTCGCTGAACTAAGCACGTTATTCAAAACAATATCAAAAGTTGAGTCATTTGGTGAAGTTGAGCCTTGTGATTTCTGAAGTGCTGATCTCTCTGCAATAAGCATGTTAGTCAAACCAACATCAGAATTTGAGTCATTTGGTGAAGGTGAGATTTTGGTCTCCTGAAGATCTTAACTCGCTGAAATAAGCATTTTATTCCAACCAGCATCAAAACTTGAGTCATTTGGTGAAGGTGAGATTTTTGAATTATGAAGTGCTTATCTCAGTCAAATGAGCATGTTAATCAAACAAACATCTAAACATGAGTCATTTTGTGAAGATCAGATTTTGGACTTCAGAAGTGCTGAACTCGCTGAAAGAAGCATTTTAACCCAACCAGCATCAAAAGCTGTGTCATTTGGTGTAGTTGAGAGTTTAGCCTTCAGAATTGCTTTACTCGCTGAAAGAAGCGTTTTAATCCAACCAGCATCAAAAGCTGAGTCATTTGGTGAAGTTGAGATTTTCGCCTTCTGAAGTGCTTAACTTGCTGAAATAAATATGTTAGTCAAAACAGCATCAAAAGTTGAGTCACTTGTTAAAGTTGAGATTATGATCTTCAGACGTGCTTATCTCAATGAAATGAGCATGTCATTCAAACCAACATCAAAAACTAACTAATTGGGTGAATTTCAGTTATTAGTCTTCTGATGTACTTATCTGAGTGAATTGAGCATGTTAGTCAAAACAGCATCAAAAATTTAGTCATTTGTTGGTGTTGAGATTTTTGATTTCTGAAGTGCTTAAATCGCTGAATAAGCATGTTAGTCTAACCAACATGAAAACTTGAGTCATTTGGTGAAGTTCTTATTTTGGCCTTCTGAAGTGCTTACCTCCCTCAAATATGCATGTTACTCAAAACAACGTCAAAAGTTGAGTCATTTGGTGAAGTCGAAATTCTTCACTTCTGAAGTGCTTATTTCACTGGAGGAAGCCTGGTTGTAAATCCAACATCAAAATTTGAGTCATTTAGTTAAGTGCAGATTTTAGTCTTCTGAAGTACTTATCTCACTGAAATAAGCATGTTGTCAGAACAGCATAAAAAGTTGAGTGTCTTGTTGAAGTTGAGATTTTGGTCTTCTGCTCTGCTTCTATCGCTGAAATAAGCACGTTAGTCAAAACAACATCAAAAGTTGTGTCATTTGGTGAAGTTGAGATTTTCATCTTCTGAAGTGCTTATCACAATGAAATAATCATCTCATTCAAACCAACATCAAAAACTAACTCATTTGGTGAATTTCAGTTGTTGGTCTTCTGATGTACTTATCTGAGTGAATTGAGCATGTTAGTCAAAAAAGCATTAAAAATTAAATCATTTTTGATGTTGAGATTTTTGACTTCTGCACTGCTTATCTCACTCAAATAAGCATGTTCGTGTAACCAACATCGAAACTTGAGCATTTGTTGAAGTTCAGATTTTGGTCTTCTGAAGTGCTTATCTGAGTGAAACAAGCATGTTAGTCAAAACAGCATAAAAAAGTATGTCATTTGGTGAAGGTGAGATTTTTGACCACTG
>NC_063375.1:7165108-7181664 GCF_021869965.1 Rhincodon typus
GAGTGCCACTTGATTACAGGAGCCGAGTTGAGGTATTGCAGCACTTAGAGAAGGTCTAACTGAGGGAATGCCTTATTGACAGAGGGTCAGTCTTGAGGTATTGAAGCACAGTCAGAGGTCCAGTACTGAGGGGGGCCCTCATTGCCACTGGGTTAATACTGAGTCAGTTCCTCAACGTTATGGGGTCAGAATTGAGGGAGTGCGAAATGATTAAAAGTTCAGGACTAACAATACAGGACTGTCAGTGAATCAGATCTGTAGGAGTCAGAGGGTCAATACGGAGGCAGTGCCTCATTGTGTAGGTGTTGGAATTGAGCGAGTGCCAACTGATTAGAGAGTGAGTCCAGAGGCATTGTGTCACGGTCAATGGGTTAGAACTGAGGGAGCGCCACATGTTAAGAGGGTTGGAACTGAGGTATTTGCAGCAGTGTGGGAGTGCCTCGTTCTCTCAGGATATTACTGAGAAAGTGCCTTATTGTCAGTGAAACACGGAATCATAGAATCGCAGATGTACAGTATGAAAACAGACACCTTAGTCCAACTCGTCCATACTGACCAGATAACCAAAATTAATCTATTCAATTTGGCCATATCGCTCAACGCTTCCTATTCGTAGATCCATTCACTTGCCTCTGAAATTTTGTTATTGTGCCATCCATCACCAATTCTACTGGCAGCTTATTGCATACATGTGCCATCCTCTGCATGAAAATGTTGCCCCTTCGGTCCCTTTAAAACATCCCCTCTCAAAATAAACACATGATATCTAGTTTTGGATTCCCCGACCTCGGGGAAGAGACCCTGGCTGTTCACCCGAGCAATGCTCTCATAATTTTATAAACCTCTATAAGGTCCTCCTCGCCCTCTGACACTCCAGGAAGAATGGCCCGAGCCTATTCAGCCTCTCCTTATAGCTCAAACCCTCCAACCCGGTGGTCACAGGCGTTCAATCTGAAAAGTAAAGCTTGACCACCATCCTCTCTCCTACCTTCTATTCAATTTTTGTATCTAGATGGCTCGTTCTCCCTGTATTCCATGTGATCTAACGTTGTTAACCAGTCCACCTTGCGAACTTTCTCAAACCACTTTATCAAGAGTGGCACCATAGAATCAAGGCTCTCAAAACGACTTTGGCTGCAGTGCTTTGAAGACTTCCCTTCTCTTTCCCGGTAGGCCTGCAAAAACATTCCTTTCGTGAAGACATTCCAGCCCTGGAGGCAGCTGCTCCGTTGGCTGAAGGATTTGACAAAAGACTGTACGCACAAAGCACTTCCAGTTGACATTCCTGAGGCCCAGAATGTTGTTTTCATGACTCAGATGCTTGTCAATTGAGGGCTTATGTGTCATTCTGGTTATTACAGAGTATGATCTCGTCTGACCTTATCAAGGAGTTGCCTCGTTGCTGGATATATGATGCAGTGAGATTCAGAAATGGATATTAAAAAGCCTGTGGCATTATTCAAAGAAAGAATGCCTTCCTCTTTGTCCAGTCCAATATTTCAATAATGGTGAACGGATATTTTTCAGGCTGCGAAGCAGGTTTGCAGTGGAATTCTCCAGGAGCTGCGATTGGGACGTTTGTCGTTCCTGATAGATAATTAATTATCTTGATCGTGGTGTGCAGGGGACAATTTCCAAGTTTGCAGATGCCATTAAACTTGAGAATTGTAAATTGTGAGAAGAATAATGTGTAACTCCAAAAATGCACTGAAAAGTTGGTGGAGTGGGCAGATAGGTGGAAGATGAGGTACAATACAGAGAAGTGGAAGGTGATGCGCTTTGTCTTTCAAGTGATTTTCCTAACAAAGTAAAAAAGGAGTATGGACGTGCACAGTTGAAATGATGGCAGCAGTACACATGGAGAGAGCAATAAATAAAGCATACAGCCTTTGTTCATAGGGGTACAGAGTATACGAGTAAGAAGTTGATGATATTGAACTTCTGCAAGGCAAGTTAAATTTCAACTGCAGTATTGTGCACAGTTATGGCCTGCACATTATAGGAAAAAGGCAAATGCATTGATGTTCTGATTATTACTAGAATGGTTCCAGATAGGAAAAGCTTCAGCAACAAGAATAGATTGAAGAATTCGGCACTGTTCTCTCTCAACAGCAGGCTGACAGGAGATGGAATTGAGGTTTTTTGAAATCGTGAGTGTTCTAAACAGAGTAGACAGGGAGAAGATGTCCCTGCTCGTAGAAGACCTTAATTATACAGTGTGTAGTTAGGTTATGGAGTGCACTGCTGTAAATGTGATGGATGAAGTTCAATGGAGACGTACAGAGGGCATTGGATGAAAATGGTGTGCAGGTGATAGGCGGAAAAAGGATTTGCATGAGATGATAGAGACAACTCAGTATGATGGGCCAAATGTCCTCCTTCCCCTTCCGTAATTTTGCGATTTGGTGTATCTAAAAATTACCTGAAAATTATTACAAACACCAAGAAAACAGCACTGTTACTACTTAACTGTCTTTCAAAGGATTACTTTGATTTCAAAATGGTTTTGTGGACACTCTGAAGACAGATAACATCGGCTTTAAAATGACATAGACGCAGAGGGTCAATACTGAAACAGTACCTCATTGTAACAGGGTTAGAAATGAGGATGTGCCTCTTGATTGGACAGCCAGTACTGAGATTTTGCAGGTCTATCACAGTGTAAATATTGAATGAAAGCCTCATTGTCAGAGCGTCAGAACTGTGGGAGCGCATTATTGTCAGAGGGTCAGGACTGAGGCAGTGCCTCATTATGCAGATGTCAGAATTGAAGCAGTGTCACATGATGGGAGGGTCAGTCCTGAGGTATTACAGTACTGTCAGTGGTTTAGTACTGTGGGAATGCTTCCTTATCATATGGTCAGTACTGAGCAGGTGCCTTAATATCATATGTTCAGTCCCGATAGAATGCCTCATCATCGTGAGTCATTACTGAGTCAGTGCCTGTTTGTCAAAGGTACATTACAGAGGGTGTGCATCATTGTCAGAGGTTCAATAGAGAGGCAGTACCTGATTGTAAGGGGGTCAGATCGGAATGTGCCACATGCTTAGATGGTCAGTTCTGTGGTAGTGCAGCACTCTAAGTGGGTCAGTTCTGAGGCATTGCCTCATTGTCAGAGGATCATTACTGAGGCACTGTCTCATTGTAAGAGGGTAAGAATTGAAGGGGTCGCACACGTTTAGATGATCAGTACGGAGGTATTGCAGATCTATCAGAAGGTTAGTCCTGAGGGACTGCCTCGTTGTTAGCAGGTCAGTTTGGAGGAAGTGCTTCACTGTCAGAGCATTGGTACTGAGCGAGTACCTCATTGTGAGAGTCAGAATCAAGGGAGTGCTCACATTTTAGACAGTCAGTACACGTAGTCAGCACTGTCAGTGGGTGAGTGCGAAGGGCCCATTCTGAAACAGTGCCTCAATGTAATGGGATCAGAGTGGATGGAGGGCCACATGATTAGCGGTTTAGCCCTAAGGAATGGAAGCACTGTCGGATCTCATTGCCGTGATATGGAGGTGTCGATGTTGGACTGAAGGAGGAGAGAGGATCCAAAAGCTTGTGTTTTCAAATAAACCTGTTGGACTATCACCCGGTGTCGTATGACTTCAGATCTCTTTGCCATAGTGTCAAAACTGTGGGAGTGCATTATAGTCACTTGGTCAGGATTGAGGGTGTGCCTCACGATTACAGAGTCAGTACTGAGGAACTGCAGCTCTGTCAGAGGATCAGTTCTGAGGTCGGACTGGAATGTCAGACCAGAGGCTCACTGGTCTATAGTTCCCTGGCTCTGGCTCAGCCTCAGTATTGACCCTCTGACAATTATGCACTCACACTGATTTTACCCTCCAATAGTGCTGAAATGCCACAGTACTGATCCTCTCATCAGAATCATAGAATCCCCACAGTGTAAAACAGGCCATTAAGCCCAAATTCACACTGACCCTACTAAGCGCATCTGACCCATCCCCTTAACCTATTGCTGTAACCCTGCATTTCCCGTCTAAGAATAAGGACCCCCCACAGGATTCTCACATGGTGCCCTCCCTCAGAATGGACTCTTTGACAATGAAGCACACCCTTAGGAATGAATCTCTGATGAGACACTCTCTCAGTATTGACCTCTGATCATGAGGCTCGCGCTCAGTACTGGCCTCCTGACAACTCTGATCCCATTACAAAGAGGCACTGCCTCACTAATGACACTCTGGCGAAGGAACAGTGTGTCAGAACTGACCATCTGACAAGGAGGCACTCCTTCAGTCTGACCCTCTCTCACTGCTGCAGAAGTGATCTTTTGCTAATGAGGTACTGCCTGGGTTCTGACCCTGATAGAGCTGAAATACCTCAGTACTTACCGTCAGTCTGTGACAAACCCTTCATTCTTACACCATTACACTGAAGCAAAGCCTCAGTGCTGACCCACTAACAAAGAGTCTCTGTCTCAGAACTGACCAGCTAACAATATGCCAGTGCCCTAGGTACTGACACAATAATAATGAAGCCCACCCTCCGGACTGACTCTCTAAATGTGAGGTCGCCCTCAACTCTGATGCCCTTACAATGAGTCACTGCCCCAGTTCTGACCCCTGCATAATTAGGAACTGCCTCTATCTGACAGTAATGCACTCCTGCAGTAGCGACCCTCTGACAATGACGCACTCCCTCCGTACTGAAGCTCTGACAGTACTTCAATCCCTCAGTGATGCCCCTCTGACAATGAAACAGTCCATCAGTTCTGACACTGTCACAGTGCTGCAATATCTTAGTGACACTGCAATCGTTTCACACTACCCAACTTTGGATGACTTTATCGTGAGGCAATGCCTCAGCACTGATCCTCTGATACAGCTGCAATACCTTAGCACTGACCCTCTCTGTGTAGCAAACCCTCAATTCCCAAACCGTTACACTGAGGAACTGCCTCAGAACACAAACTCTGACAATGAGTCATTCCCATACGACAATCCTTCTGACAAATGAACAATGCCTCAGAACTGACACACTGACAATAAGGCAGTCCCTGAGGACTGACCCACTGATCACAATATCACAGTCATGACCCTCTAATTGTGTGGCGTCCCTCCAATTCGGACACCTTTCGAAAGAAACACTGCTTCTGTATTGATGCTGTGACAGTGCTTCAATAGCTCAGTGCTGACCTGCTAATCATGGAGCCATCCCACAGTTCTGATCCCGTTACATAAGAGGCCCTCGCTCAATCCTGACCCTCTGACTGAACGAGACTATCTCAGTACTGGTCCTGCAAACGTGTTGCACTCCCTTATTTGTCACCCCATTGTATTGAGACGTTGCACCCCACTGGACCCTCTAACAGTGAGACAGTCCCTCAGCAGTGACACTACTGTGGAGCACTGTCACTGACCCTCTGTCTATGAGGCTGTCAATTCTGACCCCTTTACATTGAGGCACTGCGTGAGTATTGACCATTGAGGCACTTCCTCAGTAGTTACCTTCAGACAGTTTAGGGTTAAGGCCAGATGAGGGTCAGGGTGGGGCGAGGGTTAGGTTTAGGGCTGAGGCTAAGGTTTGAGTTGAGGTCAGTTTTGAGGCTGCAGTTGGGGGCTGGGACCAGGACCGGGACAAGCTCAGTCGGGGGAGGAGGGAGGAGAGGGGCGGTGGTGGGAAGGCCGAGGGCCGGGGCACAGGACATTCGGGGCCAGCAGAGGGAGAGGCGAGGATTAGGGTGAAGGATGAGGGCCGGGTCAGTCTGGGGCTGGGGTTAGAGTTACGTAGAGGCTCCGGTCTGGGACAGGCAGAGGTTAGGGTTGGGGCTGCGGGCTGGGTGCTGGGACCTTAACTGCGTCGGGTTTGGGGTCGCGGTCAGGTCGTGGTCGTTCCCAGGCTCAGGGCCGTGGTTGGGGTTAGGGTCAGGGTCAGGTCTGCGACAGGCTGCGGGGGAGTGTTGGGCTGCGGGGCGCTGATGGCTGGCTCTGGCTCTGGGTCTGGGTCTCGGTCGCTGGCATCTGGGCAGGGTGTGGTAGGGTCGCTGCTGGTTGCCTGGGCCGTGGCGGACAGGCTTCGGGCCGAGGGCTGGGGGTTAGGGTCTGTGTCCGATGGCCGCGGCCGGGACATTCCAGAGTTAGGGTTGGGGTCGGGGACTGGGGCACGTTCGTGAAAATAACTTCATCAGCCCCTGTTAAATCAACCCTAACATAGAGGAGCCCCACTGTATAAAATCTGAAGTACAGAGCCCCCTATGTATAAACACTAAAACATAGTAAAAACTAATTGAACTGCGGATGCAGCAAAATCAGGAACAAAAACATAGTTGCTGGAAAAGCTCAGCAGGTCTGGCAGCATCTGCGACACTTCCGCCATCTGCAATCCAACCCCACCACCAAAAGCATTTTTCCCTCCCGACCTTTACCTCCAGTCCCACCCGACCCGGAACTTTTCCCTGCAACCGCAGGAATTGTGACACCTGCCCCTACACCTCCCCAATCAACCCCAACTCAGGCCCCAAAAAGACTTTCCACATCAAGCAGATGTTCACCTGCACATCTGCTAATGTGGTATACTGCATCCGCTGTTCCCGTTGTGGCCTCCTCGACATCGGGGAAACCAACTGGAGGCTTGGGGACGGCTTTGCAGAACACCTACGCTCGGTTCGCACGAAACAACTGCGCCTCCCAGTCACTAACCATTTCAACTCCCCCCTCCCATTCCTCAGACGACATGTCCATCCTGGGCCTCCTGCAGTGCCACAACGATGCCACCCGAAGGTTGCAGGACAGCAACGCATATTCCACTTGGTACCTCTGCAGCCAATGTTATCAATGTGGATTTCACAAGCTTCAAAATCTCCCCTCCCCCTACCACATCCCAAAACCAGCCCAGCTCGTCCCCGCCTCCCCAACCGGTCCTTCCTCCCACCTATCTCCTCCTCCCACTTCAAACCCCATTCCCATCTCCTACCTACTAACCTCATCCCGCCCCCTTGATCTGTCCGTCCTTCCTGATTCCCCACCTACACTCACCTTTACTGGCTCCAACCCTGCCGCTTTGACCTGTCTGTCTCCTCTCCAAATATTTTCTCCTGTATCCATCTTCTATCCACCTCTCCCTCTCTCCCTATTTATTTCAGAATTCCCTTCCCCTCCCCCATTTCTGAAGAAGGGTCTAGGCCCGAAATGTCAGCCTTCCTGCTCCTCTGATGCTGCTTGGCCTGCTGTGTTCATCCAGCTTTACAACTTGTTATCTCAGATTCTCCAGCATCTGCAGTTCCTACTATCGATAAGGAAAATGAGACCCTGTTAGCTGTTCCAGGCCAGCACTGAAGCACTGTCAGAGGGATAGAACTGCTGGAGAGTCAGAGAGTCAATAATGAGGTAGCCCCTCATTGCAGGCGGGTGAGAACTGTGGAAGTGCCTCACATGTATATGGTCTGTGTTGAGGTAATGCAGCACCACCAAAGGGTCAGAACTGTTGTGGTGCATTATTGTGAGAGGGTCAATCTTGAGGCAGTGTCTCATTCTAAAGGGGTCAGACTTGTTGGAGTGCTACAAGATTGCAGCACTGTGAGAATGTCAGACTGAGGGAGTGCCTCGTTATTAGACAGTCAGTACTGTCAGATCTTCAGCATTGAAGCAGTGCCCAATTGTCAAAGGGTCCACACTGGAGGTATTGCAGCAGTTGTGTGCCACAGGGGTCGGTGCTGGGACCTTTGTTATTTGTTACTTATGTGAATGATCTGGATGTGAATGTACAAGGCATGATGAGTAAGTTTGTGGATAATGCAAAAGTGGGAGATGTCATTGATAACAAAGAACGTTACCATAATTTACAGCGGCTTCTCGATCAGATGGGGAATTGGGCTGAGGATTGGGAAATACAATTGTATACAGATACAGGTGTGCACTTTCGAAAGTCACACCGAGGTAGGATTTATACAGTAAATGGTAAAGTCCTGAATTTCATCCTCTGACAATGTTGCACTCCTTCAGTACTGACCTACAAGAAAATGGGACAGCCTCAGGCAGACCCTCTGACAATGAAGCATTCCCTCAGGACAATAATCTTTAATTGTCAACGAATCTGTAATATTATTTGACCTGTTTAGTTTCCAATACTTCCCGTGTCTCCTGTAGAATACACAGTTGCTCTCCCTGTCGCTCTGCCTCTGGATATGCGAAGCTGCTTTCTTCCATACTACCCTCAGAAATAACGTTAACCATAACCCGAGCCCAGATTCAGCCCGAACTCCAGCCCTCATGTAAACCCTACGTCCAACGTCAGCCCAAATCCTAACCTCAGGCCTAAACCAAACCATAACCCTCAGTCCCAACACTGACACTAACCTTACCTCTAACTCTAGCCTCAGCCCTAACACCTACCCTTAGCCCTATAACGCAAGCCTCATCCCTACACTAAGCATAACCTTAGTCCGAAACCGAATTTAGCTTTAATCCTACTCCTAACGAAGACATAGATCCTCGGGTACAGAAAGCAGAAGACACAGAGACCCCGTACAGAAACCTGAAGACAGAGACCCCTTTCAAGTAACTGTAAAACACAGAGATCACTATTAATAATCCCTAAAACTTAGACATCCCCATAAATGAACCGTGAAACACAAAGCCTTCTGTAAGTAATCTCCAACGCAGAATCTCTGTTGAACAAACGCGAAAAAGAGCCCCCTGTAAATACACTCAAGCACACAGACCCCTTTAAATATAACATAAGAAAAGTCCCTCGGGAAGTAAAATGTAGAAGACAGAAAAGCTAGTAAGAAACCAAACAACACAGAGACCTCTGTAAAGAAACCCTAAAACAGAGCCCCCTGTAAATAATCCAAAACACAGAGCACCTTGTACACAAACCCGAAACGTTAACTGATTTGGCCTTCAGAAATGCTGCCAGACCTGCTGAGATTTTCCAGCAATTTTGTTTTTGTTCCTGATTTACAGCATCTGCAGTTCCTTCGGTTTTCAATTAACGAGGCAGTCAGTTAGATGAAATAGTTGTGCATCACATATTTACCAGTCGGATTCAAACACGCGGTACCCGTTCGCTCATGCGGTCATTTGCTTATCTTATAACCTTTGCCCCTAAATATCCTGTGGTCTGTCCTGTTTACTCATATCGGTTAGCACTTAACAAGGCTTCCGGAGTCTGGCTGGCGTGTCTTTAGTAACACAGAGTCAATCGCCTTAAAATATCCTTTTCTGTGATTTTGTGTGGCACCATATCATAAGCCTCTTTACTGTTGTACTCAAGATTCTCTTTACCAATGCACCCACAGGCGTTCCATATGACCACTCTCGCGCTCTCATTCATTCATAACTTTACTGACCACTCATTACTGTACTGTGTTTACTATTACCGCATTTCATTCATTCATTCATAAAACTGCCACCTTGCCGTACTTTTCACTAATAAAGGGAGACGAAATTAAAATGTTCCTTGCACCCCATTCCTGCCTTATCACAGTTTGAACCCTTGTTACTGACAGTGTCCAAACTTGTGTCTAAATCAGAGTCAATCCCTGAGTATGTGTTAATTTTCTAATCTATTCTGAACAATACGATCCCATCCACCGTGTCACACGAAACTATGAAAAATTATAGTATTAATCAGCCCTCAACAAACGTCTCCGAGGACTTGAATATCGTGCGGGACATCAAACAAATTTTCTGCGTTACCACGTCTCTGTTAGATACATATTGAATAGGGTCATCGTTCCCTTTAAGAAAGCTACTCTCAAAATAGCCCTTCCGTGAAATTGAATGAAAGAATGATTAAACCGGCAATAGTGAAATCTCAAGAGCCAGCCGCGGTAATCAGGCGATTAAACTTTCTGCTGTCATTAAGTAATAACCAACCCAATCAAATCATATAGGGTTGATAATCTTGCTGGCATTCTCTAACTTTCAAACAATAAAAGTACCAATACCCTTCATTGCCCGACTTCAAATAGCTCAGTCCTGACCCGCTGACACTGAGGCGCTCCCGCAGTGCTGACCCCCTTACAATGAGGCGCTCCCTCAGTGCTTACCCGCTGACAATGAGGCGCTCCCCAAGTCCTGACCCGCTGACAATGAGGCGCTCCTCCATTCCTGACCCGAGTACAATGAGGCGCTCGCTCAGTCCTGACCCGCTGACAATGAGGTGCTCCCCCAGTCCTGACCCGCTGACAATGAGGCGCTCCCTCAGTCCTGACCTTAGTACAATGAGGCGCTCCCTCAATTCTGACCCCATTACAATTAAGCGCTACCTCAACAATGACCATCAGACAACACTACACCTCCCAATTACTGACTCGTTATCAAAGAGGCATTGCCTCAGACTATGATGTACTATCTCAATCCGAACAATTCGCCGTGCTGTACTGGGCGCTGTGTTATTTAGTGTTGATTTACATTGGGCTTCTGTTTTAGGCTTTATTATTTGGAGGCTCTGTGTTTTAGGGTCGCCTCTGAGAGTTTATTTACAGGAGCCTTAGTTTTAGGGATGATTTGCAGGGGGCACTGTTTCAGGGTTTATTTACTGGGAGCTCTATATTTTACACTTTGTTTACAGGGGACTCGGTCTTTTATGGTTTCTTACTTGGGGCTGTGTCTTTTACACTTTATTTCCTGAGGGGCCTTTCTTAGGTTATGTATAAAGGGGGCTATGTGCTTAAAGGTATATCTGCAGGTGGTTCTGTTTTTAGCATTTTTTCAAATGAGACTCTGCGTCGGAGAATATATACAGGAGGCTGTGTGTTTCAGTGTTCATTTACGGGGATGTCTGTGTTTTAGGGTATCTGTACACGATGCCCTGTGTTTTAGCGATTATTTATAGTGAACTGTGTTTTACAGGTTACTGAAAGGCGCCTCTGTCATCGGGTTTATTTACCGGAGACTGTTATTTATACATACGTCTATCTTTTCAAAGTTTATTTGTGAGGGGACGTTAGGGTCAGCGCTGGGGCTGAGGGTTATGGTTTATGTTCGGCCTGACGCGAAAGTTACGGTTAGGGTTTGCCCTGAGGTTAGGCTCAGAGATTACGCAAGGGTTAGCGTTAGGGCTGAATCTCAGCTTAAGGTTTGTGGTAGGGTTATTTCTGGGGGCAGCGAGAAAGAAAGCAGCTTCGCACAGTCAGAGATAGAACCAGAGGGAGAGCAACTGCGTATTCTACAGGAGACTCGGTATGTATTGTAAACTTAATAGGTCAAATAGTATTACAGATTAGTTTATAATGAAAGATTATTGTCCTGAGAGAATGCCTCGTTGTCAGAGGGTACGCTTGAGGCTGTCCCTCTATGTTGTAGTGTCAGTACTGAAGGAGTGCACAACTGTCAGAGGATCACATTCAGCCGATGCCTCACTTTTCAAAATTATTTAATTTAGTTATGGAGCACTCCCCCAATAAGAATTTAGAGTAAGGCTCAGTCTCAGTCTTGACCCTATGACTGATGCACTCCCACAGTTCTGACCCACTGACACTGCTGCAATACCTCAGCGCGGACCAGTTAACAATGAGGCACTGCTTCAGTACTGAAGCTCTGGTACTGACGATTTGACAATGAGGGAGTGCCTCAGTCTGACATTGTCACAGTGCTGCAATCGTGTGGCATTCCCACAAGTCTAACCCCTTGAGAATATTACAGTACCTCAATATTGACAGTCTCACAAGAATGCACCCCAACAGTTCTGACCCTCTGGTACTGCTGCATTACCTCATTACAGACACTATAAATGTGAGGCACTTCCTCAGTTCTGATCCTCTTACAATGAGGCTATCTCAGTGTTGACTCTCTGATTATAATGCTCTCCAGCAGTTCTGTTCCTCTGACAGTGCTTCAATACTTGCCTGGACCAGGGAAATTCCTCATTGTCAGCGGGTCAGTTCTGTGGCCGTGCCTCCTGGTAAGGGGATCATATGAATCTGTAATACTATTTGACCTGTTAAGCTTTTAATACATCCCGAGTCTCCTGTAGACTCCGGCTCTGGGTATGCGGAGCTTCTTTCTTTCTAACTACTCTCAGAAGTATCCCTCACCTTAACCCTAGATTCAGCCCTAACGCTAACCCTCGCTTAAGCCCGAAACCTAACTTCAGCTCAAAGCCTAACCCAAACTATAACCCTCAGCCCTAATGCTCGCCTCATCCTGCGCTAACCATAGACTCAGGCTCAAACCGAACCCAGCTTCAGCCGTACTCCTGGCCCTCAAACACGGAGCCGACTGCACAGAATCCCTCAAACACAGAGACCCTTTTCAATAACTCGTTAGACGCGGACTTCACTGGAAATAACACCTAAAACACAGAGTCCGACTTAAACAAACTTCAACAATGGAGCCACCTGTAATTATTCGCTCAAATACACAAACCCTTTTAAATGAACTCGAACACACATTGCCCAGGAAGTATAAGGTAAAACACAGGGCTACTTCTAAATATTTCCGAAAACACTGAGCACCTTTAATTACACCCCAACACTTAGCCCACCTGTAAATTATCCGTAAGACAGGGCCCCTTACAAATAACCCTAAAAATACGAAGCTACCTATAAATAAACTGCCTCTAGCAAACAAACCCTAAAACAGAGACGCCTTTCAGTAACCTCGGTAGTAGAATGTAAAACAAAGGACTCCCTCTAAAGAAAGTCGAAAACACAGAGCACCTGTCAATTCATCCCAACATCAAGCCATCTGTAAATTATCCGTAAGACAGGGCCCCTTACAAATAACCCTAAAAAGACAAAGCTACCTATAAATAAACAGCCTCTTGCAAACAAACCCTAAAACAGAGACGCCTTTCAGCAACCTGTAAAACACGGAGCTCACTATAAATAATCCCAAAAATACACAACATCGTGTATGTACACCCAAAACCTCAGACATCCCTGTAAATGAATCTTGAAACACAATGCCTCCTGGACATAATCTCCGACGCAGAGCCTCTTTTAAACAAACGTTAAAAAATGGCCCCTGTAAGTTCACTGTCAAGCACAGAGACCCTTCAAATAAACCCGAAGAAAGGTCCCTCATGAAGTAAAATGTAAACCACAGAGCCCCCGGCACATAACCCCCTGTAAATAAAGCCTAAAACACAGAGCTTCATTTACAGGGATGTCTGTGTTTAGGGTTTATATGCAATGACGCCTGAAACACAAAGCTTTCTGTAAATAGTCTCCGACGCAGAGCCTCATTTAAACAAATGATAAAAACGGAGCTACCTGTAACTACACTGTCAAGCACAGAGACCCCTTTACATATAACCTAAGAAAGGTTCCTCAGGAAGTAAAATGTAAAACGGAGCCCCCAGTAAGAAACAATAAAAGACAGAGCCCCATGTAAATTACATGTCAAATGTAGAGCTCCTTGTAAATAAACCCTGAAACACAGTGCACCCTTCAAATCCTCCCTAAAACTGTGTGCCTCCAGGAAGTAAACGCTCAGAGACGCCTGTAAACAAACCCTCAGACAGAGACCCCTTTCAATAACGAGTAAAACAAGGAACTGAATTCAAATAATCCCTAAAACAGAACCGCCTGCAATTATAACCTCAAATACACAGACACCTTTAAATGACCTCTAAAACAGATGCCCTCGGAAGTAGAATGTAAAACACAGTGCTCCCTCTAAATAAAGTCGAAAACACAGAGCACCTGTCAATACACCCCAACATCATGCCGATCTGTAAATTATCCGTAAAACAGGGCCCCTTACAAACAGACCCTAAAAGACAGAGCCAGCTATAAATAAAGAGCCCCCTGTGAATAAATAGCAAAACAAATAGTAAAAACCAGAAGAACTGCGGATGCTGCAAATCAGGAAAAAACACAAAGTTGCTGGAAAACCTCAGCAAGTCTGGCAGCATCTGTGAAGGGAAAAAAACAGAGTCACCGTTTCGGGTCAGTTGATCCTTCCTCAGAACTTCTGGCCAGCGCGTGTTTCGTAATGCAAAGTCAATCACCTTAAAATATCCTTTTCTGTGGTTTTTGAGAGGCACTATAACATTATAACATAAGAACGAAGAGCAGGAGTAGGACATCTGGCCCCTCGAACCTGCCCCGCTATTCAATAAGATTATGGCTGATCATTTTGAGACTCAGCTCCACTTTCCCGCCCGCTCACCATAAACCTTAATTCCTTTACTGTTCATAAATTTATCCAGCCTTGCCTTAAAAACATTCAGCGAGGTAGCTTCAACCGCTTCACTGGGCAGGGAATTCCACAGATTCACAACCCTTTGGGTGAAGAAGTTCCTCCTGTCCTCAGTCCTACATCTGCTTCCTTTTATTTTGAGGCTATGCCCCCTCGTCCGAGTTTCACCTGCTAGTGGAAACAATCTCCCTGCCTCCACCTTATCTATTCCCTTCATAATCTTGTATGTTTCTATAAGATCTCCCCTCATTCTTCTGAATTCCAATGAGTATAATCCCACCCCACTCAGTCTGTCCTCATATTCCAACCCTCTCAACTCGAGAATCAATCGAGTGAATCTCCTCCTCACCCCGTCCAGTGCTAGTATATCCCTTCTCAAGTAAGGAGACAAAACTGCACGCAGTACTCTCGGTGCGGCCTCACCAGGACCGTATACAGCTGCAGCATGACCTCCCTGTTTTTAAACACCATCACTCGAGCAATGACAGACAAAATTCTCTTTGCCTTTTTAATTACCTGCTGCACCTGCAATACTACTTTTAGCGATTCATGCACAAGGACACCCAAGTCCCTTTGCACAGCAGCATGCTGCAATTTTAAACGGTAGTCCATTTTGTTGTGATTCCTCGAAAAATGGATGACCTCACATTTATCGACTTTTTACTCCATCTGTCAGACCTTTGCTCACTCACTTCGATTATATATCCCTCTGCAGACTTTCAGTGTCTTCTGCACACTTTGCTCTACCGCTCATCTCAGTGTCATCTGCAAATTTTTGACACACCATACTTAGTCCCCAACTCCATCATCTATGTAAATTATAAATAATTGCAGTCCCAACACTGATCCCTGAGGCACACCACCAGCCACTGACCGCCAACCAGAAAAACACCCATTTACCCCTACTCTTTATTTTCTACTAGTCAATCATCCTCAATCCATGCCAATACTTTATCTTATGTAGCAGCCTTTGGTGTGGCACCTTGTCAAATTCCTTCTGGAAATCCAGATACACGACATCCAGGTTCCCCATTGTCCACCATGCAAGTAATGTCCTCAAAGAATTCCACCAAGCTCGTTAAACATGAGCTACCCTTCATGAACCCATGCTAGGTGTTCACAATGGGCCAATTTATATCCAGTTGTCTTGCTATTATCTTCCTTAATGATGGATTCTCGCATTTTCCCCACAACCGAAGTTAAGCTAACTGGCCTATAGTTACCGGCTTTTTGTCTACTTCCTTTTTTAGACAGTGCCGTCACATTGGCTGTTTTCCGATCTGCGGGAACCACCCCAGAGTCCAGTGAATTTTGGTAAATAATTACTAGTGCAAGCCTCTTTACTGTTGTACTAAAGGTCCTCTTTACCAATGCACCCACAAGCGCTCCATATTACCACTCTCGCACTCTCATTCATTCATAACTTTACTGACCACTTACTAGCATGCTATGTTTACTATTACTGCATTTCATTCATTCATAAAACTGCGATCTTGTCATACTTTTTACTATTGAATGTTCCTTCCACCTGATTTACTGTCTTCTCACAGTTTTAACCCTCACGGCCTTATTTTGCAAACAGTTGCCAAACCTGTGTCTCCATCAGAGTCAATCCCTGAGTATATGTTAATTTTCTAATCTACTCAGAACAATACCATCGTGTCAACCGAAGCTGTGAAAGAGCATATTTATCAGCCCTCAGCAACCGTCTCCCATGACTTGAATAGCTTGCAGGTCATCAAACAAGTTTTCTGCGCTAGCAGAGATAGTAGGTACTGCAGATGCTGGAGATTCTGAGATAATAAGGGGTCGAGCTGGATGAACACAGCAGACCAAGCAGCAGAGGAGCAGGAAGGCTGACGTTTCTGGCCGAGACCATTCTTCAGAAATGGGGGAGGGGAAGGAGGTTCTGAAATAAATAGAGAGAGAGAGGGAGACGGACAGAAAATCGATAGAGGAGAAGACAGGTGGAGAGGAGACAGACAGGTCAAAGAGACGGGGATGGAGCCAGTAAAGTAAGTGTAAGTGTGGAGTTAAGGAGGAGATAAGTCAGTCCAGGGAGGACGGACAGGTCAAGGGGGCAGGATGAGGTTAGTAGTTAGGAAATTGGGGTGGTGCTTGAGGTGGGAGGAGGGATAGGTGGGAGGAAGGACAGGTTAGGGAGGGGGGACGAGCTGAGCTGGTTTTGGGATGCGGTAGGCGGAGGGGAGATATTGAAGCTTGTGAAGTCCACATTGATACCATTGGGCCTCAGGGTTCCCAAGCGGAATAAAAGTTGTTGCTTTTCCAGCAACCTTCTATTGGCATCGTTGTGACACAGCAGGAGGCCCAGGATAGACATGTCGTCTGAGTAATGGATGGGGGAGTTGAAAGGTTCGCGACTGGGAGGTGCAGTTGTTCAGTGCAAACCGAGCGTAGGTGTACTGCAAAGCTTTCCCCAAGCCTCC
>NC_063375.1:7182164-7195811 GCF_021869965.1 Rhincodon typus
CAGGAAGTATAAGGTAAAACTTAGGGCTACTTCGAAATATTTCCGAAAACACTGAGCACCTTTAATTACCCCCCAACACTTAGCCCACCTGTAAATTATCCGTAAGACAGGGCCCCTTACAAATAACCCTAAAAAGACGAAGCTATCTATAAATAAACAGCCTCCAGCAAACAAACCCTAAAACAGAGACGCCTTTCAGTAACCTCGGTAGTAGAATGTAAAACAAAGGACTCCCTCTAATTAAAGTCGAAAACACAGAGCACCTGTCAATTCACCCCAACATCAAGCCATCTGTAAATTATCCGTAAGACAGGGCCCCTTACAAATAACCCTAAAAAGACAAAGCTACCTATAAATAAACAGCCTCTTGCAAACAAACCCTAAAACAGAGACGCCTTTCAGCAACCTGTAAAACACGGAGCTCACAATAAATAATCCCAAAAATACACAGCATCGTGTATGTACACCCAAAACCTCAGACATCCCTGTACATGAACCTTGAAACACAATACCTCCTGGACAAACTCTCCGACGCAGAGCCTCTTTTAAACAAACGTTAAAAAATGGCCCCTGTAAGTTCATTGTCAAGCACAGAGACCCTTTAAATAAACCCGAAGAAAGGTCCCTCATGAAGTAAAATGTAAACCACAGAGCCCCCGGCACATAACCCCCTGTAAATAAACCCTAAAACACAGAGCTTCATTTGCAGGGATGTCTGTGTTTAGGGTTTATATGCAATGAAGCCTGAAACACAAAGCTTTCTGTAAATAATCTCCGACGCAGAGCCTCATTTAAACAAATGATAAAAACAGAGCTCCCTGTAACTACACTGTCAAGCACAGAGACCCCTTTACATATAACCTAAGAAAGGTTCCTTAGGAAGTAAAATGTAAAACGGAGCCCCCAGTAAGAAACAATAAAAGACAGAGCCCCAAGTAAATTACATGTCAAATGTAGAGCTCCTTGTAAATAAACCCTGAAACACAGTGCACCCTTCAAATCCCCCCTAAAACTGTGTGCCTCCAGTAAGTAAACGCTCAGAGACGCCTGTAAACAAACCCTCTGACAGAGACCCCTTTCAATAACCAGTAAAACAAGGAGCTTAATTCAAATAACCCCTAAAACAGAACCGCCTGCAATTATAACCTCAAATACACAGACACCTTTAAATGACCTCTAAAACAGATGCCCTCGGAAGTAGAATGTAAAACACAGTGCTCCCTCTAAATAAAGTCGAAAACACAGAGCACCTGTTAATTCACCCCAACATCATGCCGACCTGTAAATTATCCGTAAAACAGGGCCCCTTACAAATAGACCCTAAAAGACAGAGCGAGCTATAAATAAAGAGCCCCCTGTAAATAAATACCAAAACAAGTAGTAAAAACCAGAAGAACTGCGGATGCTGCAAATCAGGAAAAAATACAAAGTTGCTGGAAAAGCTCAGCAAGTCTGGCAGCATCTGTGAAGGAAAAAAAAACAGAGTAACCGTTTCGGGTCAGGTGATCCTTCCTCAGAACTTCTGGCTCGCGCGTCTTTAGTAATGCAAAGTCAATCGCCTTAAAAAATTGTTTTCAGTGGTTTTTGTAAGGCACTATAACATTATAACATAAGAACATAAGAACTAAGAGCAGGAGTAGGACATCTGGCCCCTCGAACCTGCCCCGTTATTCAATAAGATTATGGCTGATCATTTTGAGACTCAGCTCCACTTTCCCGCCCGCTCACCATAAACCTTAATTCCTTTACTGTTCATAAATTTATCTAGCCTTGCCTTAAAAACATTCAGCGAGGTAGCTTCAACCGCTTCACTGGGCAGGGAATTCCACAGATTCACAACCCTTTGGGTGAAGAAGTTCCTCCTGTCCTCAGTCCTGCATCTGCTTCATTTTATTTTGAGGCTCTGCCCACTGGTCCTGGTTTCACCTGCTGGTGGAAACAACCTCCCTGCTTCCAACTGGTCTATTCCCTTCATAATCTTGTATGTTTCTATAAGATCTCCCCTCATTCTTCTGAATTCCATTGAGTATAATCCCAGCCTACTCAGTCTCTCCTCATATTCCAACCCTCTCAAATCTCGAATCAAACGAGTGAATTTCCTCTGCACCCCGTCCAGTGCGAGTATATCCCTTCTCAAATAAGGTGACCAAAACTGCACACAGTACTCCAGGTGCGGCCTCACCAGGACCCTACACAGCTGCAGCATTACCTCCCTGTTTTTAAACTCCATCCCTCGAGCAATGACATACAAAATTCTATTTGCCTTTTTAACTACCTGCTGCACCTGCAATACTACTTTTAGCGATTCATGCGCAAGAACACCCAAGTCCCTATGCACAGCAGCATGCTGCAATTTTTTACCATTTAAACGGTAGTCCATTTTGTTGTTATTCCTACAAAAATGGATGACCTCACATTTATCGACTTTTTACTCCATCTGTCAGACCTTTGCTCACTCACTTAGACTATATATCCCTCTGCAAACTTTCAGTGTCTTCTGCACACGTTGCTCTCCCGCTCATCTCAGTGTCATCTGCAAATTTTGACACACCATACTTAGTCCCCAACTCCAAATCATCTATGTAAATTATAAATAATTGCAGTCCCAACACTGATCCCTGTGGCACACCACTAGCCACTGACCGCCAACCAGAAAAACACTAATTTACCCCTCCTCTTTATTTTCTACCAGTCAATCATCCTCAATCCATGTCAATACTTTATCTTATGTAGCAGCCTTTGGTGTGGCACCTTGTCAAATGCCTTCTGGAAATCCAGATACACGACATCAAGGTTCCCCATTGTCCACCATGCAAGTAATGTCCTCAAAGAATTCCACCAAGCTAGTTAAACATGAGCTACCCTTCATGAACCCATGCTAGGTGTTCACAATGGTCCAATTTATATCCAGTTGTCTTGCTATTATCTTCCTTAATGATGGATTCTAGAATTTTCCCCACAACCGAAGTTAAGCTAACTGGCCTATAGTTACCGGCTTTTTGTCTCCTTCCTTTTTTAAACAGTGGCGTCACATTGGCTGTTTTCCAATCTGCGGGAACCACCCCAGAGTCCAGTGAATTTTGGTAAATAATTACTCGTGCAAACCTCTTTACTGTTGTACTAAAGGTCCTCTTTACCAATGCACCCACAAGCGCTCCATATTACCACTCTCGCACTCTCATTCATTCATAACTTTACCGACCACTTACTCGCATACTATGTTTACTATTACCGCTTTTCATTCATTCATAAAACTGCGATCTTGTCATACTTCTTACTATTAAATGTTCCTTCCACCTGATTTACTGTCTTTTCACAGTTTTTATCCTCACGGCCTTATTTTGCAAACAGTTGCCAAACCT
Organism: Rhincodon typus; assembly: GCF_021869965.1. NCBI lineage: Eukaryota > Metazoa > Chordata > Chondrichthyes > Orectolobiformes > Rhincodontidae > Rhincodon > Rhincodon typus. The sequence goes on from NC_063375.1 coordinate 7,185,527, forward strand.
GTGTCTCCATCAGAGTCTATCCCTGAGTATATGTTAATTTTCTAATCTACTCAGAACAATACCATAGTGTCAACCGAAGCTATGAAAGAGCATACTTATCAGCCCTCAGCAACCGTCTCCCATGACTTGAATAGCTTGCAGGTCATCAAACAAGTTTTCTGCGCTAGCAGAGATAGTAGGAACTGCAGATACTGGAGATTCTGAGATAATAAGGGGTCGAGCTGGATGAACACAGCAGGCCAAGCAGCAGAGGAGCAGGAAGGCTGACGTTTCTGGCCGAGACCATTCTTCAGAAATGGGGGAGGGGAAGGAGGTTCTGAAATAAATAGTGAGAGAGAGGGAGGCGGATAGAAAATCGATAGAGGAGAAGACAGGTGGAGAGGAGACAGACAGGTCAAAGAGACGGGGATGGAGCCAGTAAAGTAAGTGTAAGTGGGGAGTTAGGGAGGAGATAGGTCAGTCCAAGGAGGACGGACAGGTCAAGGGGGCGGGATGAGGTTAGTAGTTAGGAAATGGGGATGGTGCTTGAGGTGGGAGGAGGGGACAGGTGGGAGGAAGGACAGGTTAGGGAGGGGGGAGGAGCTGAGCTGGTTTTGGGATGCGGTAGGCGGAGGGGAGATATTGAAGCGTGTGAAGTCCACATTGATCCCATTGGGCCTCAGGGTTCCCAAGCGGAATAAAAGTTGTTGCTTTTCCAGCAACCTTCTATTGGCATCGTTGTGGCACAGCAGGAGGCCCAGGATAGACATGTCGTCTGAGTAATGGATGGGGAAGTTGAAAGGTTCGCGACTGGGAGGTGCCGTTGTTTAGCGCAAACCGAGCGGAGGTGGACTGCAAAGCGTTTCCCAAGCCGCCGCTTGATTTCCTCGATGTACAGGCGGCCACAACGGGAACAGCGGATGCAGTATAACACGGTAGCAGATGTGCAGGTGAACATCTGCTTGATGTGGAATTTCTTGGGGCCTGGAATGGGGGTGAGGGGGGAGGTGTAGGGGCAGGTGTAGCACCTCCTGCGGTTGCAGGGAAAAGTGCCCGGTGTGGTGGGGCTGGAGGGGAGTGTGGAGCGGAAAAGGGAGTCACGGACAGAGTGGTCCCTCCGGAAAGCAGATAATGGTGGGGAGGGAAAAATGTCTTTGGTGGTGGGGTCGGATTGCAGATGGCGGAAGTGTCGGAGGATGATGTGTTGGATCTGGAGGTTGGTGGCCTGGTACGTGAGGACGAGGGGGCTTCTGTTTTGGTTGTTATTGTGGGGTGGGGGTGTGAGGTATAAGTTGCGGGAAATGTGGGATACACGGTCGAGGGCGTTCTCGAATACTGAGGCGGGGATGTTGCGGTCTTTGAAAAACGAGGACATCTGAGATGTACGGGAGTGGAATGTCTCATCCTGGGAACAGATGCGGCGGAGGTGAAGGAATTGGGAATAGGGGATGGCATTTTTGCAGGAAGGTGGGTGGGAGGAGGTGCATTCTCAGTGGCTGTGGGAGTCGGTGGGCTTGAAATGGATATCAGTTTCCAGGTGGTTCCTAGAGATGGAAACAGAGAGGTCCAGGAAGGAGAGCGGTATTAGAGATGATCCAGGTGATCTTAAGATTGGGGTGGAAGGTGTTGGTGAAGAGGATGAACTGCTCGAGCTCCTCGTGGGAGCACGAGGGGGCGCCCATACAGTCATCAATGCAGCAGAGGAAGAGGTGTGGTTTAGGGCCAGTGTAGCTCCGGAAGAGGGATTGTTCCATGTCACCGACAAAGAGGCAAACACAGCTTGGGCCCATGCGGGTACCATAGCCACCCACTTTGTCTGTAGTAAGTGGGAGGAATTGAAAGAGAAGTTGTTGAGCGTGAGGACAAGTTCGGCTGAGCGGATGAGGGTGTCAGTGGAGGGGACTGGTCCGGCCTGCGGGACAGGAAGAAGCGGAGAGCCTTTTGGGCCATCTGAATGGGGAATGCAGGTGTATAGGGACTGGACGTCCATGGTAAAGTGGAGGTGTTGGGGACCGGGGAATTGGAAGTTCTGGAGATGTGGAGGGCATGGGTGGTGTCACGGACGTAGGTAGGGAGTTCCTGGACCAAGGTGGAGAAAATGGAGTCGAGACAGGTGGAGATAATGTCGGTGGGGCAGGAGCAGGCGGAGACAATTGGTTGACTAGAGCAATCAGGTTTGCCGGAAAAGCTCAGCAGGTCTGGCAACATCTGTGAAGGAGAAAACAGAGTTAACGTTTCTGGTCCGCGGACCCTTCCTCAGAATTTCAGTACAGTGCCGACACTGAGGTGTTATCTCACTCCAACCCTGTCAGTACTGCAATAACCCAGATTTGGTCCTCTATTCGCGTGGCACTCCCTCAGGACTGATCCTGTAATCGTGTGGCACTGCTTCAGTAATAACCGTCAGACAACACTGCATTTCCGCATTACTGACTGTCTGACAAACAGGCACTGCCTCAGATCTGACTTGGTGACTGTGAGGTACGACCTAAATCCGAATATCTCGCAGTGTTTTAGTGGGGGCTCTGTTATGTAGTTTTGATTCACAGTGGGCCTTGTGTTTTAGCTTTCATTAACTGGAGGCTCTGTGTTTTAGAGGTTTTTTTTGCAGTCGACTGTTTGAGGGTTTAGGGGGATTTTAGGGAGGATTTACAGGGTTTATTTACAGGGAGCTCTATACTTTACTCGTTATTTACAGCGGGCTCTGACTTTTATGGCCCCAGCCTCCATCCCCAGCCTGCCCCAGTCCTGCCTCCAGCCCGCGGAACTGACCCTCGTCCCGGCCCGCAGCATGTCCCGGCTCTCAGCCCTAACCCCAGACTGTTCCGGCCGTGGCCGCGGCCCCCAGCCCTCGACACGAAACCCAGCCTGTCCTGGCCCAGAACCCAAGCCCCCAAAACCCACCCCAACCCTAGCCTGTCCCGGCTCCAAACATGACCAAAAACATAGCCCCAATCCTAACCCTAAACCTGGTCCCTGACCCCAGAAAGAGCATTCAGCCCCCAGCCGAATCACGGACGATAGCCTGTCGCAGCCCTGGCCCCTCCCAGCCCGACCCAAACCGGTGCCCCCGCCCAGACCATTACTGTAAATCTAGCCTTCACCTCAGACCTCCGACCCCGGCCCCAAACCTAACCAAAACCTTCGCCCCAACCTGACAATGAAACTAAACCCGGCCCCAGACCTCCAGCTCCGCCCGGGCCGGCCCGACCCAATCCAGAGCCCCAGACCAGAAAATCACCGTAAACCTCGCCTTAGGCTCAGCCCTACGCACCGGCCCCAGACCCCAGCCTTCAGCCCCTGTCCCAGCCGTAACTCAAAACCCGGACCCAGACACAGCCATCGGCGCCCCAGCCCAACATTCCCCCGCAGCCTGTCGCAGCCTTGACCCTGACCCTAACACTAACCACGGCCCTGAGCCTGACCCCGACACCGACCCCGACCAGGTTAAGGTCCCAGCACCCAGCCCGCAGCCCCGACCCTAACCCCTGCCTGTCCCAGACCCGAGCTCCGACCTAAATCTAACCCCAGCCTTAGCCTGACTCGGGCCCATCTTTCGCCCTAATACCAGCCTGTTCCACTTCTGGCCCCGACTGTCCTGTTCCCCGGCCCTCGGTCATCCCAACAGCCTCTGCCCCCTCCTCCAACCCCGACTGAGCTTGTCCCGGTCCTGGTGCCAGCCCCCAACTGCAGCCTCAACACTGACCTCAACTCTAACCCTAGCCTCAGACCTAACCCTAACCCTAGCCCCACCCTGAGCCTCATCTGGCCTAACCCTAACCTGTCTGAAGGTAGCTACTGAGGAAGTGCCTCAATGGTCAATACTCACGCAGTGCCTCCATGTAAAGGGGTCAGAATAGACAATCTCATTGTCAGAGTGTCAGTGACAGTGCTTCACAGTAGTGCCAAGGCTGAGGGACTGTGTCACTGTTAGAGGGTCCAGTGGGGTGCACAGTCTCAATATAATCGGGTGAGAAATAAGGGAGTGCAACACGTTTGCAGGACCAGTACTGAGATAGTTTAATACAGTCAGAGGGTCAGGATTGAGCGAAGGCCTCTATGTAACGGGATCAGAACTGTGGGATGGCTCCACGATTAGCAGGTCAACACTGAGCTATTGAAGCACTGTCACAGCATCAATACGGAGGCAGTCCTTCTTTCGAAAGGTGTCCGAATTCTAGGGACGCCACACAATTAGAGGGTCATGAGTGTGATATTATGATCAGCGGGTTAGTACTAAGGGACTGCCTTATTGTCAGTGTGTCAGTTCTGAGGCATTGTTCATTTGTCAGAGGGTTCATCGTATGGGAATGACTCATTGTCAGAGTTTGTGTTGTGAGGCAGTTCCTCAGTGTAACGGTGTGGGAATTGAGGGTTTGCTACACAGAGAAGATCAGTGCTAAGGTATTGCAGCTGTATCAGAGGATCAGTGCTGAGGCATTGCCTCACGATAAAGGCATCAAAAGTGAGGTAGTGCGAAACGATTACAGGGTCACTAAGACATTGCAACACTGTGACAGTGTCAGAACTGATGGACTATTTCATTGTCAGAGGGGCATTACTGAGGGATCGAAGCACTGTCAGAGCTCCAGTACAGAGGAAGTGCTTCATTGTCAGAGGGTCATTACTGCAGGAGTGCATTACTGTTAGACAGAGCCAGTTGTTAATTATGCAGGTGTCAGAACTGGGGCAGTGCCTCATTGTAAGGGCATCAGAATTGAGGGCGACCTCACATTTAGAGGGTCAGTCCTGAGGGCGGGTTTCGTTATTATTGTGTCAGTACCTCCGGCCTTGGCAGATTGTCAGCTGGTCAGTTCTGAGACAGAGTCTCTTTGTCAGTGGGTCAGCACTGAGGCTGTGCTTCAGTGTGATGGTGTCAGAATGGAGGCTTTGCCACAGACTGACGGTAAGTACTGAGGCATTTCAGCTCTATCAGGGTCAGAACCCAGGCACGACCTCATTAGCAAAAGATCACTTCTGCAGCAGGGAGAGAGGGTCAGACTGAAGGAGTGCCTCCTTGTCAGATGGTCAGTTCTGACACACTGCTCCTTTGTCAGAGGGTCATTGGTGAGGCACTGCCTCTTTTTAATGAGATCAGAACTGTCAGGGGGCCAGTACTGAGCGAGAACCTCATGATCAGAGGTCAATACTGAGAGAGTGTCTTATCAGAGATTCATTCGTGAGGGTGTGCTTCATTGTCAAAGAGTCAATTCTGAGGGACGGCATCATGTGAGAATTCTAAGGGAAATGCAGGGTTGCAGGGATACGTTAAGGGGATGGGTCAGATGCGCTTGGGAGGGTGAGTGTGGACTTGGGCTTAATGGCCTGTTTTACACTGTGGGGATTCTATGATTCTGATGAGAGGATCAGTGCTGTGGCATTTCAGCACTGTTGGAGGGTAAGATCAGTGGGAGTGCATAACTGTCAGAGGGTCAATACTGAGGCTGAGGCAGAGCCAGGGAAATGTAGACCAGTGAGCCTTTGGACTTACAATCCAGTCCTACCTCAGAACTGATCCTCTGACAGAGCTGCAGCTCCTCAGTACTGACTCTGTCATCGTGAGGTACAACCTCAATCCTGACCCCATTTCAATGAGGCACGGCCTCAATATTGACCCTCTGACAATGAGGCACTCCCTCAGCACTGACCCAGTGACTATAATGCGCTCCCACAGGTCCGAATTCATATGACACCAGGTTATAGTCCAACACAAGCTTTTGCAGCCTCAGTCCTCCTTCAGTCCAACATCGAAACCTCCATATCACGGTAATGAGATCTGACAGTGCTTCCAATCCTTAGGTCTAAACCGCTAATCATGTGGCCCTCCATCCATTCTGATCCCATTACATTGAGGCACTGCTTCAGAATGGATCCCTCGTACTCACCCACTGACAGTGCTGTCTACATGTACTGACTGTCTAAAATGTGAGCACTCCCTTGATTCTGACTCTGTACAATGAGGTACTCGCTCAGTACCAATGCTCTGACAGTGAAGCACTTCCTCCAAACTGACCTGCTGACAACGAGGCAGTCCCTAAGGACTAACCTTCTGATAGATCTGCAATACCTCCGTCCTGATCATCTAAACGTGTGAGACCCCTTCAATTCATACCCTCTTACAATGAGACTGTGCCTCAGTAATGACCCTCTGACAATGAGGCAATGCCTCAGAACTGACCCACTTAAAGTGCTGCACTACCACAGAACTGACCACCTAAGCATTTGGCACACTCCGATATGACCACCTTACAATCAGGTACTGCTTCTGTATTGACCTTCTGACAATGATGCACACCCTCTGTAGTGTACCTTTGACAAACAGGCACTGACTCAGTAATGACTCCCGATGATGAGGCATTCTATCAGGACTGAACATATGATATAGGCACCTGCTCAGGACTGAACATATGATAATGAAGCATTCCCACAGTTCCAAACCACTGACAGTGCTGTAATACCTCAGGACTGACCCTCCCATCATGTGACACTGCTTCAATTCTGACATCTGCATGATGAGGCACTGACTCAGTCCTGACCCTCTGACAATAATGCACTCCCACAGTTCTGACGCTCTGACAATGAGGCATTCATTCAATATTTACACTGTGATAGACTTGCAAAATCTCAGGACTGGCTGTCAAATCAAGAGGCACATTCTCAATTCTAACCCTGTTGCAATGAGGTACTGCTTCAGTATTGACCCTCTGCGTCTGTGTCATTTCAAAGCCGATGTTATCTGTCTTCGGAGAGTCCACAAAACCATTTTGAAGTCAAAGTAATCCTTTGAAAGATGGTTAAGTAGTAACACTGCTGTTTTTTTATTGGTGTTTGTAATAAATTTCAGGTAATTTTTGGATACACCAAATCGCAAAATTACAGAAGGGGAAGGAGGCCATTTGGCCCATCATACTGAGTTGTCTCTATCATCTCATGCAAATCCTTTTTTCCGCCTATCACCTGCACACCATTTTCATCCAATGCCCTCTGTACGTCTCCATTGAACTTCATTCATCACATTTACAGCAATGCACGACATAACCTAACTACACATTGTGTGATAAAACTCTTCTGCAAGCAGGGACATCTTCTCCCGATCTACTCTGTTGAGCCCACTCTCGATTTCAGAAAACCTGAATTCCATCTCCTCTCAGCCTGCTGTTGAGAGACAACAGTCCCAAACTCTTCAATCTATTCTTGTATCTGAAGCTTTTCCGACCTGGAACCATTCCAGTAATAATCAGCACATCAATGCATTTGCCTTTTTCCTATAATGTGAAGGCCACAACTGTGCACAATACTCCAGCTGAGATTTAACTTACCTTGCAGAAGTTCAATATCATCAACTTCTTACTCGTCTCCTCTATACCCCTATTAATAAAGGTTGTATGCTTTATTTATTGCTCCCTCCAGCTGTACTGCGACCATCATTTCAACTGTGCACGTCCATACGACTGTTTAACATTGGAAGGAAAAACACTTGAAAGACAAAGTGCATCACCTTACGCTTCTCTGCGTTGTACCTCATCTTCCACCTATCTGCCCACTCCATCAACTTTTCAATGCACTTTTGGAGTTCCACATTATTCTTCGCACAATTTTCAATTCTCAAGTTTCACTCGGAAATTGTCCCTTGCACACCACGATCAAGATAATTAATTATCTTTCAGGAAAGACAAACGTCGCAGTAGCAGCCCCTGGAGAATTCTAATACAACCCTGTTTCCCAGCCTGAAAAATATCCGTTCACCATTATTGAAATATTGGACTGGACAAAGAAGAAGGCATTCTTTATTTGAATAATGCCACAGGCATTTTCATTTCCATTTCTGAATCTCATTGCATCACATATACAGCAACGCAGCAATTCCTTGATAATGTCAGACGAGATCATACTCTGTTATAACCAGAATGACACAAAAGCCCTCAATTGCCAAGTATCTGAGTCATGAACGCAACCTTCTGGGCCTCAGAAATGACAAGTGGAAGTGCTTTGTGTGTACAGTCTTTTATCAAATCCTTCAGTCAACAGAGCAGCTGCCTCCAGGCCTGGAATGTCTTCACGAAAGGAATGTTATTGCAGTCCTACCGGGAAAGAGAAGGGAAGTCTTCAAAGGACTGCAGGCAAAGTAGGTTTGAGAGCCTTGATTCTCTGGAGCCACACTTGATTTAGTGGTTTGACAAAGTTCGCATGGTCGACTGGTTAACAAGGTTAGATCATATGGAATACAGGGAGAACGAGCCATCTGGATACAAAAATTGACGAGAAGGTAGGAGAGAGGGTGGTGGTCGAGGGTTATTTTTCAGATTGAAGGCCTGTGACCATCGGGTTGGAGGGTTTGAGCTATAAGGAGAGGCTGAATAGGCGAGGGCCATTCTTCCTGGAGTGTCGGAGGGCGAGGAGGACCTGATAGAAGTTTATAAAATCATGAGAGCATGGATAGGGTGAACAGCCAGGGTCTTTTCCCCAAGGTAGGGGAGTCCAAAACTAGAAGTCATGTGTTTATTTTGAGAGGGGAAGTTTTGAAAGGTACCGAAGGAGCAACATTTTGAATTAGAGGGTGGCAAATGTATGCAATAAGCTGCCAGTGGAATTGGTGAAGGATGGCACAATAACAACATTTCAGAGGCAAGTGAATGGGTCGACGAATAGGACGGCTTGAGGGATATGGCCAAACGGAATAGATTAATTTTGTTTATCTGGTCAGTATGGACGAGTTGGACTAAAGTGTCTGTTTTCATGCTGTACATCTGCGATTCTATGATCCATGTTCCACTGACAACAAGGCACTTTCTCAGTAATATCCTCTGAGAACGAGGCACTCCCACACTGCTGCAAATACCTCACTACCAACCCTCTTAATATGTGACACTCCCTCAGTTCTAACCGATTGACGGTGACACAATGCCTCTGGCCTAACTCTCTAATCAGTTGGCGCTCCTTCAATTCCAACACCTACACAATGAGGCACTGCCTCCGTATTGACCCTCTGACTCCTACAGATCTGACTCACTGACAGTCCTGTATTGTTAGTCCTGACCCTTTAATCATTTCGCACTCCCTCAATTGTGACCCCATTCCATTGAGGAACTGAATCAGTATTAACTCTCTTGCAATGAGGGGACACCTCAGTACTGAACCTCTGACTGTGCTTCAATACATCAAGACTGACCCTCTGTCAATAAAGAATTCTGTCAGTTTGACCGTCTCGAAGTGCTGCAAAACCTCAGCACGGGTCCTGTAATCAAGTGGCACTCCTTCAATTCTAACCTCTGTCGGATGTGGCATTGCCTCATTGTTGACCCTCTGACAATGAGGCACCCTCTCAGTACTGAATGTCTAATTATGTCGCATACCCACAATTCTGAAACCTTTACAATGAGGGGATGTTCACTGATGATTGCACAATGTTCAGAACCATTCGCAACTCCTCAGATACTGAAGCAGTCCTGTTCAAATGCAACAAGTCCTGGCGAGGGCCGACAAGTACAAATAACATTTGTGTCACACAATGCAACCATCAACAATAAGAGACAATATAACCACTGCCCCTTGGCATTCTTACCATCATAGTCTTACCATCACTGAATCCCCACCATCAACATCCTGAGGGTCATCATTGACCAGAAACTCAACTGCTCTCACCACATAAACAGAGCGCAAGAGCAGGTCAGAAGCTAGGAATACCACAGGGAGTAATTCTCCTGCTGACTCCTCAAAGCCTGCACCATCTACAAGGCACAAGTATGAAGTGTGATGGAATAGTCCCCACTTGCCTGGATGAGACAGCCCCAACAACACAAGAAGCTTTAAACCATCTCGGACAAAGCAGCACGCTTTACTGACACTACATCCACAAATATCCACTCCCTCTACCACCAACAGTCAGTAGCAGCAGTGTATGCTATCTACAAGATGCACTGCAGAAATTCACTGTAGATCCTCGGGCATACCTACGACCACTTGCGTCTGGAAGAACAAATGTAGCATATTAGAAATGTCACCTTCAAGTTCCCCTCCAAGGCATTCACCATTCTGACTTGGAAATACATTGAATGCAACTGTGAAGGAAGACAGTCATCCACCAAGAGGGAGAAAGAGAGACAAAATCTGAGAGAAATTTCAAATGCTGTCGCCAAACTAAAATTGTAATCGTCAAATATCCTAATTAATAGCACTGGAACAGAGAGGGACAACCATTAGATAATCAATGTCACGAAGACACAAGTTGACAGAAATATGTCAGCACCAGGACATACAGAAGCAAAATAACCTCTTCTGTAAATAATATACAAGATTTATCTGTTCT
>NC_063375.1:7196311-7203197 GCF_021869965.1 Rhincodon typus
TGTTTTGACTAACATGCTTATTTGAGTCAGATAAACACTTCAGACGTCAAAAATCTCACCTTCGCCAAATGACTTAATTTTTCATGCTTTTTTGACTAACATGCTTATTTCAGTGAGATAAGCACTTCAGAAAACCAAAATCTGAACTTCACCAAATGACTCAAGTTTTGATGTTGGTTGGACTAAAATGCTTATTTCAGTGAGATAAGCACTTCAGAAATCAAAAATCTCAACTTCACCATCTGAAATAATATTTAATGCTGTTTTGACTAACATCCTTATTTAACTCCGATAAGCACTTCAAAAGACCAATATCTCACTTCAACAAAAATGTTAGTTTTTGATGTTGGTTTGAATGACATCCTCATTTCATTGAGATTCGCACTTCAGATTTGTTTAACTCGCTGAAATAAGCATGTTAGTCAAAACAACATCAAAAGCTGAGTCATTCGGTGAAGTTGAGCTTTTTGACTTCTGAAGTGCTTATCTCAATGAAATAAGGATGTCATTGAAAGCAACATCAAAAACTAACTCATTTGGTGAAGTTCAGATATTGGTCTTCTGATGCACTTATCTCACTCAAATAAGCATGTTACTCAAACCAGCATTATAATTATGCCATTTGGTGAAGTTGGGATTTGTGACTTCTGAAGATCTTATCTCACTCAAGCAAGCATGTTAGTTTAACCAACATCAAAGCTTGAGTCATTTGGTGAAGTTATTATTTTGGCCATTTGAATTGCTCATCTCATTCAAATATGCATGTTTCTCAAAACAACATCAAAACTTGAGTCATTTGGTGAAGTTGAGATTCTTCTCTTCTGAAGTGCTTATTTCACTGGAGGAAGACTGTTCGTCAATCCAACATCAAAATTTGAGTCATTTAGTGAAGTTCAGGTTTTGATATTCTGAAGTGCTTATCTCACTGAAATAAGCTGGTATGTTCGTCAAAACAGCATGGAAAATTAAGTCATTTGGCGAAGTTGAGATTTTTGACTCCTGAAGTGCTTATCTGACTCAAATAAGCATGTTAGTCAAAACAATATCAAAAGCTGAGTCATTCGGTGAAGTTGAGCTTTTTGACTTCTGAAGTGCTTATCTGACTGAAATAAGCATGTTTGTCAAAACAACATCAACATTAAAGTCATTTGGTGAAGATGAGATTTTTGACTTCTGAAGTCCCGATCTGACTGAAATAAGCATGTTAGTCAAAGCAACATCAACATTTAAGTCATTTGGTGAAGATGAGATTTTTGACCTTTGAAGTGCTTATCTGACTGAAGTAAGCGTTTTCGTGAAATCAACGTCAAAAGTTAGATCATTTGATGAAGTTTAGATCTTAGTCTTCTGATGTGCTTATTTCGCTGAAATAAGCGTTTTATTCAAACCAGCATCAAAAGTTGAGTGTCTTGGTGAAACTGAGATTTTGGTCTTCTGATATACTTATCTCGCTGAAATAAGCACGTCAGTCAAAACAACATCAAAAGATGAATCATTTGGTGAAGTTTCGATTTTGATTTTCTGAATTGGTTAAATCGCTGAAACAAGCATGTTAGTCAAACGAACATTAAAAAAATTGCGTTATTTGATGAAGTTCAGATTTTAATCTTCTGAAGTGCTTAACTCGCAGAAATAAGCATGTTAGTCTGAACAGAATCAAAAATCAAGTCATTTGATGAAGTTCAGATTTTTGACTTCTGAGGTGCTCAACTCGCTGAAATAAGCATTTTAATTTAACCAGCATCAAAAGTTAGGTCATCTGGTGAAGGTGAGATTTTAGTCTTCTGATTCGACCATCTCGCTGAAATAAGCACATTTGTCAAAACAACATCAAAAGTTGAGTAATTTGGTGAAGTTGAAATTTTTGATTTCTGAAGTGCTTTCCTCACTGAAATAAGCATGTTAGTCAAAACAACAAAAAAAACTTGAGTCAGAGATAGTAGGAACTGCAGATGCTGGAGAATCCGAGACAACAAGGTGCAGGGCTGGATGAACACAGCAGGCCAAGCAGCATCATAGGAGCAGAGAGGCTGACGATTCGGGCCGTTAGTGCTTATCTCACTGAAACAAGTATGTTAGTCAAAATAGCATAAAAAATGAAGTCATTCGGTGAAGCTGCGAGTTTGATTTTCTGAAGTGCTAATCTCAGTGAAATAAGAATTTTAATCCAACCAGCATCAAAAGTTAGGCCATTTGGTGAATTTGAGATTTTATACTTCTGATATGTTTATCTCGCTGAAATAAGCACGTTATTCAAAACAACATCTAAATTTGAGTCATTTGGTGAAGTTGAAATTTTTGACTTTTGAGGTACTTACATCACTGAAATAAGCATGTTAGTCAAACCAGCATCAATAGTTAGGTCATTTGGTGAAGTTGACATTTTAGTCTTTTGATATGCTTATCTCGCTGAAGTAAGCACGTCAGTCAAAACAGGATAAAGAATTAAGTCATTTTGTGAAGTTGAGATTTTTGACTTCTGAAGTGCTTATCTCACTGAAATGAGCATGTTAGTCAAACCAACATCAAAACTAGAGTCATTTGGTGAAGGTGACATTTTTGACTTCTGAGGTGCTTATCTCACTGAAATAAGCATTTTTGTCAAAGCAGCATCAAAAGTTAGGTTATTTGGTGAATTTGACATTTTAATCGTCTGATACGCTTATCTCGCTGAAATAAGCTGATTAGTCAAAACAGCATCAAAAATTAAGTCATTTGGTGAAGTTGAGATTTTTGACTTCTGAAGTGCTTATCTCACTCAAATTAGCATGTTAGTTAAACAAATATCAAAACTTGAGTCAATTTGTGAAGTTCAGATTTTGGTCTTTTGAAGTGGTTAACTCGCCGAAATAAACAATTTAATCCAACCAGCATTAAAAGTTGAGTCATTTGGTGAAGTTGAGATTTTTGATTTCTGAAGTGCTTTTCTCACTAAGCATGTTAGTCAAAACAACATCAAAACTTGAGTCATTTGGTGAAGTTCAGACTTTGGTTTTCTGAAGTGCTTATCTTACTGAAATAAGTATGTTAGTCAAAACAGCATAAAAAATGAAGTCATTCGGTGAAGCTGAGAGTTTGATCTTCTGAAGTGCTAATCTCGGTGAATTAAGAATTTTAATCCAACCAGCATCAAAAGTTGAGTCATTTGGTGAAGTCGAGATTTTAGCCTTCAGAAGTGCTTAAATCGCTGAAATAAGCATTTTAGTCAAAACAAAATCAAAAGTTATGGCATTTGGTGAAGTTCAGACTTTGATCTTCTGAAGTGCTTAACTCGCTGAAATGAGTATGTTAGTCAATCTAACATCAAAAATTGCGTCATTTGGTGATGTTCAGATTTTCGTCTTCTGAAGTGCTTATCTCATTGAAATAAGAATTTTAATCCTACCAGCATCAAAAATTATGCCATTTGGTGAAGTTGAGATTTTTGCCTTCCGAAGTGCTATATTCACTCAAATAAGCATGTTAGTAAAAACAACATCTAAAGTTGAGTCATTTGGTGAATTTGAGATTTTTGACTTCTGAAGTGCTTATCTCACTCAAATAAACATGTTAATCAAAACAACATTAAAAATTGAGTCATTTGTTGAAGTTCAGATTTTAGGCTTCTCAAGTGCTGAACTCACTGAAATAAGCATATTAGACGAATTAGCATCAAAAATCAAGTCATTTGATGAAGTTGAGATTTTTGACCTCTGTTCTGCTCATCTCACTGAAATAAGCATTTTCGTCAAACCAGCATGAAAAGTTTTGCCCTTTGGTGAAGTTGAGATTTCAGTCTTCTGATATGCTTATCTCGCTGAAATAAGCACGTTATTCAAAACAACATCAAAAATTGTGTCATTTGGTGAAGTTGAGATTATTGACTCTGAAATGCTTCTATCAAACAAATAAGCATGTTAGTCAAACAAACATATAAACTTGAGTCATTTTTGAAGTTCAGAGTTTGGACTTCTCAAATGCTTAACTCGCTGAAAGAAGCATTTTTAATCCAACCAGCATCAAAAGTTCAGCCATTTGGTGAAGTCGAGATTTTAGCCTTCTGTAGTGCTTAAGTCGCTGAAATAAGCATGTTAGTCAGAACAACATCAAAAGTTGCGACATTTGGTGAAGTTGAAATTTTGATCTTCTGACGTGCTTATCTCAATGAAATAAGCATGTCATTCAAACCAATATCAAAAACTAACTCATTCGGTGAAGTTCAGATATTGGTCTCCTGATGTACTTATCTGAGTGAAATAAGTATGTTAGTCAAAACAGTATCAAAAATTAACTCATTTGTTGACGTTGAGATTTTTGACTTCTGAAGTTCTTAAATCGCAGAAATAAGCATGTTAGTCAAACCAACATCAACACTTGAGTCATTTGGTGAAGTTCAGATTTTGGTTTTCTGAAGTGCATATCTCACTGAAATAAGCATGTTAGTCAAAACAGCATTAAAAATTAAGTAATTTGGTGAAGTTGAGACTTTTTAATTCTGAAAGGCTGAACTCACTCAAGTAAGGTTAGTCTAACCAACATCAAAACTTGAGTCATTTGGTGAAGTTCTTATTTTGGCCTTCTGAAGTGCTTATCTCACTCAACTATGCATATTACTCAAAACAACATACTAAGTTGAGTCATTGGGTGAAGTCGAGATTCTTCACTTCTGAAGTGCTTATTTCACTGGAGGAAGACTGTTCGTCAATCTAACATCAAAATTTGGTCATTTAGTGAAGTTCAGATTTTGGTCTACTGATATGCTTATCTCGCTGAAATAAGAATTTTATTCAAACCAGCATCAAAAGTTGAGTGTCTTGGTGAAATTGAGATTTTGGTCTTCTTATATGCTTAACGATTGCTGAAATTAGCACGTTAGACAAGACAACATCAAAAGTTGAGTCATTTGGTGTAGTTGCGATTTTGATCTTCTGAAGTGCTTAACTCGCTGAAATAAGCATGTTAGTCAAACGAACATCAGAACTTGAGTCATTTGGTGAAGTTCAGATTTTGGTTTTCTGAAGTGCTTATCTTACTGAAATAAGCATGTTAGTCAAAACAGCTTAAAAAATTGAGCTTAAAAAGCTTTTGTGATGAAGGATCTCGGCCCGAAACGTCAGCCTTTCTGCTCCTGTGATGCTGCTTGGCCTGCTGTGTTCATCAAGCCCTGCATCTTGTTGTCTCGGATTCTCCAGCATCTGCAGTTCCTACTATCTCTGATTCAATTTTAACCCCACTGCGAAGCCTCCTCTGAGGATGCCTAGCCTGAAGAAGTTACCCTCCTCCCTCCGGACAAATCTCAGGGGATCTCTGTCCCACTGCAACTCTCTCGTAATCTCTTCGGCCCTGAAACTGGTCGACATGTCCTGAAGCAAACCAGGTACTACAGCCACATCACCTTTCTTAGTGCCTGCCTACGGAACCAGATCATCCCCAATGGTCTACAATCCACATTCAAACCTTCCCAATTTGGCCCCATCCGTGACAATATCTACATTCATAGCATTGAGGTCCTTCAGAAGCGTTTCTCCCTGCGACTCCTGAAACACACACTTGCAGCAATGCGCCGTCAAAAAAAGCATTTCTGATGAAGGGTCGAGGCCCGAAACTTCAGCCTTCCTGCGACTATGATGATGCTTGGCCTGTTGTGTTCATCCAGCCATGCACCTTGTTGTCTCTTAAAAAGTTGACTCAAATAAGCATGTTAGTCAAAACAGCATCAACATTGAAGTCATTTGGTGAAGTTCAGATTTTTGTCTTCTGAAGTTGTTATCTCTATGAAATAAGCATGTCATTCAAACCAACATCAAAAACTAACATTTTTGTTGAAGTGAGATGTTGGTATTCTGAAGTGCTTATCAGAATTAAATAAGCATGTTAGTCAAAACAGCATTAAAAATTAAGCCAGATGGTGAAGTTGAGATTTTTGAATTTTGTTTTGCTCATCTCACTGAAATAAGCATTTTAGACAAACCAGCGTCCAAAGTTAGCTCCTTTGTTGAAGGTGAGATTTTTGTCTTCTGAAGTTCTTATCTCTATGAAATAAGCATGTCATTCAAACCAACCTGAAAAACTAACATTTTTGTTGAAGTGAGATGTTGGTAGTCTGAAGTGCTTATCAGAATTAAATAAGCATGTTCGTCAAAACAGCATTAAAAATTAAGCCAGATGGTGAAGTTGAGATTTTTGAATTTTGTTTTGCTCATCTCACTGAAATAAGCATTTTAGCCAAACTAGCGTCCAAAGTTAGCTCCTTTGTTGAAGGTGAGATTTTTGACTTCTGAAGTGCTTATCTCACTCAAATAATCATGTCAGTAAAATCAACATCAAAAGTTGAGTCATTTGGTGAAGTTGAGATTTTTGACTTCTGAAGTGCTTATCTGACTCAAATAAGCATGTTAGTCAAAACAGCATCAACATTGAAGTCATTTGGTGAAGATGAGATTGTTGACTTCTGAAGTGCTTATCTCACTGAAATAGGCATTTTAGTCAAATCAGCATCAAAAGTTTGATCCTTTGGTGAAATTGAGATTTTAGTCTTCTGATATGCTTATCTCGCTGAAATGAGAATTTCATTCAAACCAGCATCAAAAGTTGAGTGACTTGGTGAAATTGAGATTTTGGTCTTTTGATATGCTCATCTCGCTGAAATATGCACGTTAGTCAAAACAACATCAAAAGTTGAGTCATTAGGTGGAGTAGCGATTTTGATCACCTGAAGTGTTTAACTCGCTGAAATAAGCATGTTCGTCAAACGAACATAAAAAATTGTGTCATTTGATGAATTTCAGATTTTAATATTCTGAAGTGCTTAACTCGCAGAAATATGCATTTTAGTCAAACCAGAATCAAAAATCAAGTCATTTGGTGAAGTTCAGATTTTTGACTTCTGAGGTGCTGAACTCGCTGA
>NC_063375.1:7203297-7216424 GCF_021869965.1 Rhincodon typus
ATATGCACGTTAGTCAAAACAACATCAAAAGTTGAGTCATTAGGTGGTGTAGCGATTTTGATCATCTGAAGTGTTTAACTCGCTGAAATAAGCATGTTCGTCAAACGAACATAAAAAATTGTGTCATTTGATGAATTTCAGATTTTAATATTCTGAAGTGCTTAACTCGCAGAATTATGCATTTTAGTCAAACCAGTATCAAAAATCAAGTCATTTGGTGAAGTTCAGATTTTTGACTTCTGAGGTGCTTAACTCGCTGAAATAAGCATTTTAATTTAACCAGCATCAAAAGTTAGGTCATCTGGTGAAGGTGAGATTTTAGTCTTCTGATACGCTTATCTCGCTGAAATAAGCATGTCAGTCAAAACAACATCAAAACTTGAGTCATTTGGTGAAGTTCAGATTTTGGTCTTCTGAAGTGCTTATCTGAGTGAAATAAGCATGTTGGTCAAAACAGCATCAACACTGCAGTCATTTGGTGAAGTTGAGATTTTTGACTTCTGAAGGGCTTATCTCATTGAAATAAGCATTTCATTCAAACCAGCATCAAAAGTTGAGTGTCTTGGTGAAATTGAGATTTTGGTCGTCTGATATGCTTATCTTGCTGAAATAAGCACGTTAGTCAAAACAACATCAAAAGTTGAGTAATTTGGTGAAGTTGAGATTTTGATCTTCTGAAGTGCTTAACTCACTGAAATAAGCATGTTAGTCCAACGAACATAAAAAATTGTGTCATTTGATGAAGTTCAGATTTTAATCTTCTGAAGTGCTTCCCGAGCAGAAATAAGCATTTTAGTCTGACCAGAATCAAAAATCAAGTCATTTGGTGAAGTTCAGATTTTTGGCTTCTGAAGTGCTTAAATCGCTGAAATAAGCATTTGAACTTTAACAGCATCAAAAGTTAGGTCATCTGGTGAAGTTGAGATTTTATTCGTCTGATATGCTTATCTCGCTGAAATACGCGCGTTAGTCAAAACAACATGAAAAGTTGAGTCATTTGGTGAAGTTGAGATTTTTGATTTCTGAACTTCTTTTCTCACTGAAGTCAGTATATTAGTCAAACCGACATCAACACTTGAGTCATTTGGTGAAGTTCAGATGTTGGTCTACTGAAGAGCTGAACTGGCTGAAATAAACATTTTATTCCAACCAGCATCAAAAGTTGAGTCATTTGGTGAAGATGAGATTGTTGACTTCTGAAGTGCTTATCTCACTGAAATAAGCATTTTAGTCAAACCAGAATCAAAAATCAAGTCATTTGGTGAAGTTCAGATTTTTGACTTCTGAGGTGCTTAACTCGCTGAAATAAGCATTTTAATTTAACCAGCATCAAAAGTTAGGTCATCTGGTGAAGGTGAGATTTTAGTCTTCTGATACGCTTATCTCGCTGAAATAAGCATGTCAGTCAAAACAACATCAAAACTTGAGTCATTTGGTGAAGTTCAGATTTTGGTCTTCTGAAGTGCTTGTCTGAGTGAAATAAGCATGTTAGTCAAAACAGCATCAACACTGCAGTCATTTCGTGAAGTTGAGATTTTTGAGTTCTGAAGGGCTTATCTCATTAAAATAAGCATTTCAGTCAAACCAACATCAAAAGTTCAGTGTCTTGGTGAAATTGAGATTTTGGTCGTCTGATATGCTTAACTCGCTGAAATAAGCATGTTCGTCCAACAAACATAAAAAACTGTGTCATTTGATGAAGTTCAGATTTTAATCTTCTGAAGTGTGTACCGAGCAGAAATAAGCATTTTAGTCTAAACAGAACCAAAAATCAAGTCATTTGGTGAAGTTGAGATTTTTGATTTCTGAAGTGCTTATCTCACTGAAATAAGCATGTTAGTTAAACCGACATCAACACTTGATTCATTTGGTGAAGTTCAGATGTTGGTCCACTGAAGAGCTTAACTGGCTGAAATAAGCATTTTATTCCAAACAGCATCAAACGTTGAGTCATTTGGTGAAGTTGAGATCTGAGCCTTCTGAAGTGCTTAAATCGCTGAAATAAGCGTGATAGTAAAAACTCCATAAAAAATAAAAGCATTTTTTCAAGTTGAGATTTTTGACTTCTGAAGTGCTTATCTCACTCAAATACGCATGTTCGTCTAACCAACATCAAAACTTGAATCATTTGTTGAAGTTCAGATTTTGGTCTTTTGTTGTGCTTATCTGAGTGAAAGAAGCATGTTAGTCAAAACAGCATAAAAAAAAAATGAAGTCATTTGGTGAAGTTCAGATTTTGGTCTTCGAAGTGCTTATCTCACTCAAATATGCATGTTACTCAAAACAACATCATAAGTTGTGTCATTTGGTGAAGTCGAGATTGTTCACTTCTGAAGTGTTTATTTCACTGGAGGAAGCTTGTTCGTCAATCCAACATCAAAATTTGAGTCATTTAGTGAAGTTCAGATTTTGGACTTCTGAAGTGCTTTTCCCACGCAAATAAGCATGTTAGACAAAACAGCATAAAAATGTTGATTGTCTTGTTGAAATTGAGATTTTGGTCTTCCGATATGCCTCCCTCGCTGAAATAAGCACGTTAGTCAAAACAATATCAAAAGTTTTGGCATTTGGTGAAGTTGAGATATTAATCTTCTGAAGTGCTTAACTCGCTGAAATGAGCATGTTAGTCAAACTAGCATAAAATATTGACTCATTTGCTACAGTTCAGATTTTTGGCTTCTGAGGTGCTTGACTCGCTGAAATATACATTTTAATTCAACCAGCATCAAAAGTTAGGTCATCTGGTGAAAGTTAGATTTTAGTCTTCTGATATGCTTATGTCGCTGAAATAGGCACGTTCGTCAAAACAACATCAAAAGTTGAGTCATTTTGTGAAGTTGAGATTTTGATCTTCTGAAATGCTTATCTCACCCAAATAATCATGTTGGTCAAACGAACATAAAAAAATTGTGTCATTTGGTGAATTTCAGATTTTTGGCTTCTGAGGTGCTTAACTCGCTAAAATAAGCATTTTAATTTAACCAGCATCAAAAGTTAGGTCATCTGGTGAAAGTGAGATTTTAGTCTTCTGATATGCTTATCTCGCACGTTAGTCAAAACAACTTCCTCAGCCACTGGTTAATAAACCCTAAAACACAGGCGCCCCAGTGTAAAACCTTGACATACAGAGCCCCCTGTATACATACACTAAAACACAGTTAAAACTAAAGGAACTGCGGATACAGCAAAATCAGGAAGAAAAACACAGTTGCTGGAAAAGCTCAACAGGTCTGGCAGATTCTCCGACACTTTCGCCTTCTGCAATACGACCCCACCACCAACGGCATCTTTCCCTCCCCACCCTTATCTGTTTTCCGGAGGGACCACTCTCTCCGTGACTCGGTTGTCCGCTCCACACTCCCCTCCGTGCCCACCACACCCGGCACTTTTCCCTGCAACCGCAGGAAGTGCGACAACTGCTCCCATAACTCCTCCCTCACCCACATCCCAGGTCCCAAAAAGACTTTCCACATTAAGCAGATGTTTACCTGCACATTTGCCAACGTGGTATACTGCATCCGCTGTACCCGTTGTGGCCTCCTCTCCATTGGGGAAACCAAGTGGAGGCTTGGGAACTGCTTTGCAGAACACCTGCGCTTGGGTCGCACTCAACAACTGCGCCGCCCAGTCGCGAACCATTTGAACTCCCCCTCCCATTCCTCAGACGACATGTCCATCCTGGGCCTCCTGCAGTGCCACAACGAAGGTTGCAGGAACAACAACTCATATACCGCTTGGGAACCTTGCAGCCCAATGGTATCAATGTTTATTTCACAAGCTTCAAAATCTCCCCTACCCCCACCGCATTCTAAAAACCAGCCCAGCTCGTCCCCGCCTCCCGAACCTGTTCTTCCTGCAACCTATCCCCTCCACCCACCTCTAGCCGCACAACCATCGCTTCCCTACTAACCTCATTCCGCCCCCTTTACCTGTCCATCCTTCCTGGACTGACCTATCCCCTCCCTAACTCTCCACCTACACACACCTTTACTGGCTCCATCCCCGGCTCTTCGACGTGTCTGTTTCCTCTCCACCTATCTTCTCCTCTATCCATCTTCTAACCTCCTCCCCATCTCTCCCTATTTATTTCAGAACCCCCTTCCCCTCCCCCATTTCTGATGAAGGGTCTGTGCCCGAAACGTCAGCCTTTTTGCTCCTATGATGCTGCTTGGCCTTCTGTGTTCATCGAGCTCTGTACCTTGTTGTCTCGGATTCTTCAGCATCTGCAGTTCCTACTATCTCTGATTCAATAAAACACAGAGACCTCTGTAAGGAAACCTTAAAACAGAGGCCCCTGTAAATAATCCAAAACACAGAGTACCCTGTACACAAACCTAAACGTTCACTGTTTTTGCCTTCACAAATGCTGCCAGGCCTGCTAAGCTTTTCCAATTTTGTTTTTGTTCCTGAATTACAGCATCTGCAGTTCCTTCGGTTTTCAATTAACTGGGCAGTCAGTTAGATCAAATGGTTGTGTATCACATATTTACCAGTCGGATTCAAACACGCGGTAGCCGTTCGCTCATGTGGTCACTTGCTTATCTTATAACGTTTGCCCCTGAATATCCTGTGGTCTGCCCTGTTTACTCATATCGGTTAGCACGTAACAAGGCTTCCGGAGTCTGGCTGGCGTGTCTTTAGAAATACAGAGTCAATCGCCGTAAAATATCCTTTTCTGTGGTTTTTATGTGACACGATATCATAAGCCTCTTTACTGTTGTACTCAAGATTCTCTTTACCAATGCACCCACAAGCGCTCCATATGACCACTTTCGCGCTCTCATTCATTCATAACTTTACTGACCACTCATTAGCGTACTTTGTTTACTATTACCGCATTTCATTCATTCATTCATAAAACTGACATCTTACCGTACTTTTCACTAATACAGGGAGACGAAATTAAAATGTTCCTTGCACCCCATTACTGCCTTTTCACAGTTTGAACCCTTGTTGCTAACAATGTCCAAACTTGTGTCAACATCAGTGTCAATCCCTGAGTATGTGTTATTTTTCTAATCTGTTCAGGACAATACGATCCCATCCATCGTGTCACCCGAAACTATGAAAAATAATAATGTTAATCAGCCCTCAACAAACGTCTCCCAGGACTTGAATATCTTGCGGGACATCAAACAAGTTTTCGGCGTTACCACGTCTCTGTTAGATGCATATTGAATAGGGTCTGCGTTCCCTTTAAGAAAGCTACTCTCAAAATCGCGCTTCCGTGAAATTGAATGAAAGAATGAGTCAACCGGCAATGGTGAAATCTCAAGAGCCAGCCGCGGTAATCAGCCTACGAAACTTTCTGCTGTCATTAAGTAATTCCCAACCCAGTCAAATCATACTGGGTTGATAATCTTTCTGGCATTCTCTAACTTAAAAAGAATAAAAGGACCCACACACTTCATTGCACTACTTCAAATAGCTCAGTCCTGACTCGCTGACAATGAGGCGCTCCCTCAGTCCTGACCCGCTGACAATGAGGCGCTCCCCCAGTCCTGACCCGCTGACAATGAGGCGCACCCTCAGACCTGACCCTAGTACAATGAGGCGCTCCCTCATTCCTGAAACAGTGACAATGAGGCTCTCCCTCAGTCCTGACCCGCTGACAAAGAGGTGCTCCCTCAATCCTCACCCGAGTACATTGAGGCGCTCCCTCAGTCCTGACCCGCTGACAATGAGGAGCTTCCTCAGTCCTGACCCGCTGACAATGAGGCGCGTCCTCACTCCTGACCCGAGTACAATGAGGCGCTCGCTCAGTTCTGACCCGCTGACAATTGAGCGCTCCCCCAGTCCTGACCCGCTGACCATGAGGCGCTCCCCCTGTCCGGACCCGCTGACAATGCGGCGCTCGCTCAGTTCTGACCCGCTGACAATTGAGCGCTCCCTCAGCCCTGGACGCTGACAATGAGGCGCCACCTCACTCCTGACCCTCGTCCAATGAGGCGCTCCCTCAGTCCTTACCCGAGTCCAATGAGGCGCTCCCTCAGTCCAGAAACACTGACATTGAGGCGCTCCCTCACTCCTGACCTGCTAACAATGAGGCGCTCCCTCAATCCTGACCCGAGTACAATGAGGCCCTCCCTCAGTCCTGACCCGAGTACAATGAGGCGCGACCTCAACAATGACCATCAGATGACACTACACCTCCCCATTACTGACTCTTTGTCAAAGAGGCATTGCCTCAGACTATGCTGTAATATCTCCATCCGAGCAATTCGCCGTGCTGTACTGGGGGCTGTCTTATTTCGTGTTGATTTAAAGTGGGCTTGTGTTTTAGGCTTTATTGATTGGAGGCTCTGTGTTTTAGGTTCGCCTCTGAGAGTTTAATTGCCGGAGGCTTAGTTTCAGGGAGGATTTACAGGGGGTACTGTTTCAGGGTTTATTTACTGGGAGCTCGACATTTTACATTTTACTTAGAGGGGACTCGTTCTTTTATGTTTTATTACTGGGGGCTGTGTCTTTTACACTTTATTTCCTGAGGGACCTTTCTTCGGTTATATATAAAGGTGTCTCTGTTTTTAATGGTGTATTTACAGGGGGCGCTGTTTTTAGTATTTTTTTCAAATGAGACTCTGCGTCGGAGAATATACTCAGGAGGCTGTGTGTTTCAGAGTTCTTTTACAGGGATGTATGTGTTTTAGGGTATCTGTACACGATGCTCTGTGTTTTAGGGATTATTCACAGTGATCCAGATTTTACAGGTTATGAAAGGCGTCTCTGTCTTCGGGTTTATTTATCGGGAACTGTTATTTATCGGTACGTCTATCTTTTCAAAGTTTATTTGGAAGGGGCCCTGTCTTACGGATAATTTACAGGTGGGCTGAGTGTGGGGTGTAATTACAGGTGCTCAGTGTTTACGAATTTATTTAGACGGAGCCCTTTGTTTTACCTTCTATTTCCTGGGTGATGTGTGTTTAAAGGGGTCCGTGTATTTGATTGTATAATTACAGGGGGCTTTGTTTTTAATATTAGTTTAAATGGGGCTCTGTGTTTTAGGGGTTACTGAAATGGGTTTCAGAGGATATATTTACAGGGGGCTCGGTTTTTGAGGGCTTTTGTGCAGGCCTGAGGCTCGCGTTAGAGGCGAGGTTAGGGTCAGCGCTGGACCTGATGGTAATAGTTTGTGTTCGGCCTGAGGCGAAGGTTAGGGTTAAGGTTTGGCCTGAGGTTAGGCTCAGAGCTTACGCAAGGTTTAGCGTTAGGGCTGAATCTCGGGTTAAGGTTTGGGGTAGGGTTTTTTTTGGGGCAGGGAGAAAGAAAGCAGCTTCGCATACCCAGAGACAGAACCAGAGGAAGAGCAACTGCGTATTCTCCAGGAGACTCGGGATGTATTGTAAACTTGACAGGTCAAATAGTATTACAGATTAGTTTACAATTAAAGATTATTGGCCTGAGAGAATGTCTCATTGTCAGAGGGTCCGCTTGAGGCTGTCCCTCTATGTTGTATTGTCAGTACTGAAGGAGTGCACAATTGTCAGAGGATCACATTCAGCCGATGCCTCATTTTTAAAAATTATGTAATTTACTTCTGCAGCACTCCCCTCAATAAGAATTTAGAATACGGCTCAGCCTCAGTCTTGACCCTGTGACTGATACAATCCCACAGTTCTGACCCACGGACACTGCTGCAATACCTCAGTGTGGACCATTTGACAATGAGGCACTGCTTCAGTACTGAAGGTCTGGCAGTACTGACTATCTGACAGTGAGGGAGTGCCTCAGTCTGACATTGTCACAGAGATGCAATCGTGTGGCACTCCCACAAGTCTAACCCCTTGAGAATAAGACACTACCTCAGTATTGACCGTCTCACAATAATGCACCCCAACAGTTCTGACCCTCTGGTACTGCTGCATTACCTCATCAGAGACCCTATAAATGTGAGGCACTTCCTTAGTTCTGACACTCTTACAATGAGGCGCTACCTCAGTACTGACTCTATGATTATAATGCTCTCCAGCAGTTCTGTTCCTCTGACAGTGCTTCAATACTTGCCTGAACCAGGCAAATTCCTCATTGTTCGCGGGTCAGTTCTGTGGCAGTGCCTCCTGGTACTGGGATCATATGAATCTGTAATACTATTTGACCTGTTAACTTTACAATACATCACAAGTCTCCTCTAGAATATGCAGGTGCTCTCCCTCCGGCTCTGGGTATGTGAAGCTGCTTTCTTTCTCCCTACTCTCAGAAATATCCCTAACCTTAACCCTAGATTCAGCCCTAACGCTAACCCTCGTGTAAGCACCGAAGCCTAAATTCAGCCCAAAGCCTAACCCAAACCATAACCATCAGCCCTAACGCTTGACTCATCCTACGCTAACCATAGCCTCAGGCCCAAACCGAACCCAGCTTCAGCCGTACTCCTGGCCCTCAAACACGGAGCCGACTGCACAGAGATCCTCAAACACAGAGACCCCTTTCAGTAACCGGAAAACGCAGACCTTACTGTAAATAACAGCTAAAACACAGAGTCCTATTTAAACAAACTTCAACTACAGAGCCCCCTGTAATTATACGCTCAAATACATAGACCCCTTTAAATGAACTCGAACACACATTGTTAGACTTAGGTCCTTTGGTGAAGTTGAGATTTTATTCTTCTGATATGCTTATCTCGCTGAATTAAGCACGTTAGTCAAAACAACAACAAAAGTCGAGACATTTGGGGAATTTGAGATTTTGATCTTCTGAAGTGCTTAACTCGTTGAAATAAGCATGTTCGTCGAAGCAACATCAAAAGTTGAGTTATTTGGTGAAGTTGAGATTTTTGACTTCTGAAATGATTCTCTAACTCAAATAAGCATGTTAGTCAAACCACCATGAAAACTACAGTCATTTGGTGAAGTTCAGGTTTTGTTGTTCTGAAGAGCTGAACTGGCTGAAATGAGCATATTAAGCCAACCAGCATCAAAAGTTGTGTCATTTGGTGAAGTTGAAGTTTAGCTTTCTGAATTGCTTAACTCGCTGAAATAAGCATGTTAGTCAAAACAACATCAAAATTTGAGTCATTTGGTGAAGGTGAGATTTTGATCTTCTGAAGTGCTTACCTTCTGAAATAAGCATGTCATTCAAATCAACATCAAAAACTAACTCATTTGTGGAAGTTAGACATTGGTCTTCTGAAGTGCTTATCTGAGTGAATTAAGCATGTTCGTCAAAACAGCATCAAATATTAAATCAGTTGCTGAAGTTGAGATTTTTGACTTCTGAAGTGCTTATCTCACTCAAATAATCATGTCAGTCAAACCAACATCAAAACTTGAGTCATTTGGTGAAGTCGAGATTCCACACTTCTGAAGTGCTTATTTCACTGGCGGAAGCCTGTTAGTCAATCCAACATCAAAATTTGAGTCATTTAGTGAAGTTCAGATTGTGGTCTTCTGAAGTACTTTTCCCACTGAAATAAACATGTTCGTCAAAACAGCATCAAAAGTTGAGTGTCTTGTTGAAGTTGAGATTTTGATCTTCTGCTGTGCTTATCTCGCTGTAATAAGCACGTTTGACAAAATAATATCAAAAGTTGTGACACTTGCTGAAGTTGAGATTTCGATCTTTTGAAGTGCTTAACTCGCAGAAATGAGCATGTTAGTCAAATTAACATCAAAAATTGAGTCATTTGGTGAAGTTCCGATTTTTGTCTTCTGAAGTGGTTATCTCGCTGAAATAAGAATTTTAATCCAACCAGCATCAAAAATTATGTGATTTGGTGAAGTTGAGATTTTTGCCTTATGAAGTGCTTATCTCACTCACGCAAGCATGTTAGTCAAAACAACATCTGAAGTTAAGTCATTTGGTGAAGTTCAGATTTTTGACTTCTGAAGTGCTTCATTCCCTGAAATAAACATTTTAATCCAACCAGCATTAACAATTAAGTCATTTGGTGAAGTTGAGATTTTTGCCTTCTGAACTGCTTAACTCGGTGAAATAAGCATGTTATTCAAAACAACATCAAATGTTGAGTCATTTGGTGAAGTTGAGATTTTTGACATCTGAATTGGTTATCTCACTCAAATAAGCATGTTAGACAAAACTACATTAAAAATTGCGTCATCTGTTGAAATTCAGATTTCAGTATTCTGATATGCTTATAACGCTGAAATAAGCACGTTAGTCAAACGAACATAAAAAATTGTGTCATTTGGTGAAGTTCAGATTTTTGGCCTCTGAGTTGCTTAACTCGCCGAAAGAAGCATTTTAATTTAACCAGCATCAAAAGTTAGGTCATCTGATGAAGGTGAGATTTTGATCTTCTGAAGTGCTTAACTCGCTGAAATGAGCATGTTAGTCAAATTAGCATCAAAAATTGAGTCATTTGGTGAAGTTCCGATTTTCGTCTTCTGAAGTGCTTATCTCGCTGAAATAAGAATATTAATCCAACCAGCATCAAAAATTATGTCATTTGGTGCAGTTGAGATTTTTTGCCTTATGAAGTGCTTATCTCACTTACATGAGCATGTTAGTCAAAACAACATCTGGAGTTGTGTCAATTGGTGAAGGTGAGATTTTTTTACTTCTGAAGTGCTTATCTCACTCAAATAAACATGTTAGTCAAACCAACATCAAAACTTGAATCTTTTGGTGAAGTTCAGATTGTGGTCTTCTGAAGTGCGGATCTGAGTGAAATAAGGATGTCAGTCAAAACAGAATAAAAAAATAAGTCATTTGGTGAAGTTCAGATTTTGGTCTTCTGAAGTGTTTATCTCACTGAAATAAGCATTTTAGTCAAATCAGCATCAAAATTTAGGTCCTTTGGTGAAGTTGAGATTTTTGTCCTCTGATGTGCTTATAATGCCGAAATAAGCACGTCAGTCAAACGAACATAAAAAATTGTGTCATTTGCTGAAGTTCAGATTTTTGGCTTCTGAAGTGCTTATCTCGCTGAAATAAGAATTTTATTCCAACCAGCATCAAAATTATGTCATTTGGTGAAGTTGAGATGTTTGCCTTCCGAAGTGCTTATCTCACTCACATGAGCATGTTAGTCAAAACAACATCTAAAGTTGAGTCATTTGGTGAAGTTGATATTATTGCCTTCTGAAATGCTTTACTCGCTGAAATAAGCATGTTATTCAAAACAACGTCAAAAGTTGACTCATTTGGTGAAGATCAGATTTTAGTCTTCTCAAGTGCTTGACTCACTGAATTAAACAATTTAGTCGAACCAGCATCAAAAATCAAGTCATTTGATGAAGTTGAGATTTTTGACTTCCATACTGCTTATCTCGCTGAAATAAGCATTTTAATCCAACCAGCATCAAAAGTTATGTCCTTTGGTGAAGGTGAGATTTTAGTCTTCTGATATGCTTATCTCGCTGAAATAAGCACGTTCGTGAAAACAATATCATAAGTTGTGACATCTGGTGAAGTTGAGATTTTGATCTTCTGCTATGCTTATCTCGCTGAAATGAGCATGTTCGTCAAATTAACATCAAAAATTGAGTCATTTGGTGAAGTTCCGATTTTTGTCTTCTGACGTGCTTATCTCGCTGAAATAAGAATTTTAATCCAACCAGCATCAAAAATTATGTCATTTGGTGAAGTTGAGATTTTTGCCTTCCGAAGTGCTCATCTCACTCACATAAGCATGTTCGTCAAAACAACATCTAAAGTTGAGTCATTTGGTGAAGTTGAGATTTTCGACTTCTGAAGAGCTTAACTCGTGAAATAAGCATGTTATTCAAAACAACATCAAAAGTTGAGTCATTTGGTGAAGTTGAGATTTTTGACATCTGAATTGGTTATCTGTCTCAAATAAGCATCTCAGTCGAAACTGCATTAAAAATTGAGTCATTTGGTGAAGTTCAGATTTTAGTCTTCTCAACTGCTTAACTCACTGAATTAAACATTTTAATCGAAGCAGCATCAAAAATCAAGTCATTTGATAAAGTTGAGGTTTTTGACTTCTATCGTGCTCATCTCACTGAAATAAGCGTTTTCGTCCAACCAGCATCAAAATTTATGTCCTTTGGTGAATTTGAGATTTTAGTCTTCTGTTATGCTTATCTCGCTGAAATAAGCACGTTGGTCAAACGAACATAAAAAATTGTGTCATTTGGTGAAGTTCAGATTTTTGGCTTCTGAGTTGATTAACTCGCTGAAAGAAGCATTTTAATGTAACCAGCATCAAAAGTTAGGTCATCTGGTGAAGGAGAGATTTTAGTCTTCTGAGGTGCTTAACTCACTGAAATAAGCATGTTAGTCAAATTAACATCAAAAATTGAGACATTTGGTGAAGTTCCGATTTTTGTCTTCTGAAATGGTTATCTCGCTGAAATAAGAATTTTTATCCAACCAGCATGAATAATTATGTCATTTGGTAATGTTCAGATTTTTGCCTACTGAAGTGCTTATTTCACTCACATAAACATGTTCGTCAAAACAACATCAAAAGTTGAGTCATTTGGTGAAGTCGAGATTCTACACTTCTGAAGTGCTTATTTCACTGGCGGAAGCCTGTTCGTCAATCCAAAATCAAAAATTGAGTCATTTCGTGAAGTTCAGATTTTTGGTCTTCTGAAGTGCTAATCTCACTGAAATAAGCATGTTAGTCCAACCAGCATCAAAAGTTGAGTGTCTTGTTGAAGTTGAGATTTTGGTCTTCTGCTAAAATGAGCATATTATTCAAATTAACATCAAAAAATGATGTCATTTGGAGAAGTTCCGATTTTTGTCTTCCTAAGTGCTTATCTCGCTGAAATAAGAATTTTAATCGAACCAGCATCAAAAATTATGTCATTTTTTGAAGTTGAGATTTTTGACTTCTGAAGTGCTTATCTCACTCAAATATGCATGTTAGTAAAAACAACATCAAAAGTTGAGTCATTTGGTGAAGTTGAGATTTGGATCTTCAGAAGTGCTTTTCTCACTCGAATATTGCATGTTAGTCAAAACAACATCAAAAGTTGAGTCACTTTGTGAAGTTCAGATTTTGGCCTTCTGAAGTGCTTTACTCGCCGAAAGAAGCATTTTAATACAACCAGCATCAAAAGTTGAGTCATTTGGTGAAGTCGAGATTCTTCACTTCTGCAGTGCTTATTTCACTGGACGAAGCCTGCAATCAATCCAACATGAAAACTTGAGTCATTTATTGAAGTTCAGATTTTTGGTCTTCTGAAGTGCTT
>NC_063375.1:7216924-7235374 GCF_021869965.1 Rhincodon typus
TGATGTTTCAGTTCCATATGCATTCATTATGTTGCTTCCTCTCCATGTCCTGCTCTGACAGG
This sequence comes from Rhincodon typus, assembly GCF_021869965.1. Lineage (NCBI taxonomy): Eukaryota > Metazoa > Chordata > Chondrichthyes > Orectolobiformes > Rhincodontidae > Rhincodon > Rhincodon typus. Next base: position 7,216,987 of record NC_063375.1, read on the forward strand.
TGCAACAGTATCCCACTATATGAGCAGACGGTTGCGACATCTTTCCTCGTCCTCTGTCCCACCCAACAGCATTCTGACACTATTAGTCTCACACGTCACTCGCCCAATTTGGATGATTTTCCCAACGGACATTTATATCTTAACCTCTTCCACCCACCCTCCCGGCCATTCCCATGGGGAGTTGGTCACTTGACTAACTGATGCATTCTTTTTAACATTCAGCCAGTGAAGGAAACAGAAGATCATCATTAACCTCTCCCCCCACCACCACACACACACTCCCATGCTGGTACAGAGTGGTGGTGAAGGAGCCATCTTTCAGAAAGAACCTTCTTCAACAAGACCATGCCTGCCATCAAGAGAACAGATAAATCTTGTGTATTATTTCCAGAAGAGGGTATTTTGCTTCAGTATGTCCCGTGACTGACATGTTTCTGTTAACCTGTGTTTTCGTGACATTGATTATCTGATGGTTGCCCCTCTCTGCTCTAGTGCTATTAATCAGGATAATTGAAGATTACAATTATAGTTCGTCTCCTGCATTTGTAATTTCTCTCAGATTTTCACTCGCTCTTTCTCCCTATTGGTGGATGACTGTCTTCCTTCACAGTTGCATTCAATGTATTTCCAAGTCAGGATGGTGACTGGCTTGGAGTTGAACTTGAAGGTGGCATTTCTAATATACTACCCTTGTTCTTCCAGACGGAAGTTGTCGTGGGTTTGTCTGAGGATCTTTGTTGAATTTCTGCAGTGCATCTTGTCGATAACGTACACTGCTGCTACCGACTGTCGGTGGTGGAGGGAGTGGATATTTGTGGATGCAGTGCCAGTCAAGCGTGCTGCTTTGTCCTGGATGGTTTAAAGCTTCTTGTGTTGTTGGGTCTGCACTCATCCAGGCAAGTGGGGACTATTCCATCGCACTCCTGACTTGTGCCTTGTAGATGGTGGACAGGCTTTGAGGAGTCAGGAGGAGAATTACTCCCTCTGGTATATCCAGCTCCTGCCCTGCTTTTGCACTGTGTTAATGTGGTGAGTGCAGTTGAGTTTCTGGTAAATAATGACCCTCAGGATGTTGATAGTGGGGATTCAGTGATGTTAACACTGTAGAATGCTAAGGGACAGTGGTTAGATTGTCTCTTATTGTTGATGGTTGTATTGTGTGACACAAATGTGATTTGAACTTGTTGTCCCAAGCCAGGTCTGGTTGCATTTGAACAAGGACTGCTTCAGTAACTGAGGAGGTGCGAATGGTTCTGAACATTGTGCAATCATCAGTGAACATCCTCTCATTGTAAAGTGTTCAGAATTGAGGGTATGCCACAGAATTAGACATTCAGTACTGAGGGGTGCCTCATTGTCAGAGGTTCAACATTGAGGCCGTGCCACATCCTAAAGGGTGTTAGAATTGACGGAGTGCCACTTGATTACAGGACCCGTGCTGAGGTATTGCAGCACTGAGAGAAGGTCGAACTGAGGGAATGCTTTATTGACAAGACGGTCAGTCTTGAGGTATTGAAGCACAGTCAGAGGTTCAGTACTGAGGGGACCCCTCATTGCAAGAGGGTTAATACTGAGTCAGTAACTCAATGTAATGGGTTCAGAATCGAGGGAGTGCGAAATGATAAAAGGGTCAGGACTAACAATACAGAACTGTCAGTGAGTCAGATCTGTAGGAGTCAGAGGATCAATACGGAGGCAGTGCCTCATTGTGTCGGTGTTGGAGTTGAGGGAGTGCCAACTGATTGGAGAGTGAGTCCACAGGCATTGTGTCACGGTCAATGGGTTAGAACTGAGGGAGTGCCACATATTAAGAGGGTTGGTAGTGAGGTATTTGCAGCAGTGTGGGAGTGCCTCGTTCTCAGAGGATATTACTGAGAAAGTGCCTTATTGTCAGTGGAACATGGAGTCATAGAATCGCAGATATACAGTATGAAAACAGACACTTTGTTCCAACTCGTCCACACTGACCAGAGAACCAAAATTGATCTATTCCGTTTGGCCATATCCCTCAACCCTTCCTATTCGTAGACCCATTCACTTGCCTCTGAAATGTTGTTATTGTGCCATCCTTCACCAATTCCACTGGCAGCTTATTGCATACATGTGCCATCCTCTGTGTGAAAATGTTGCCCCTGAGGTCCCTTTTAAAACTTCCCCTCTCAAAATAAACACATGATGTCTAGTTTTGGAATCCCCTACCTTGGGGAAAAGACCCAGGCTGTTCACCCTATCCATGCTCTCATGATTTTATAAACCACAATAAGGTCCTTCTCGCCATCTGACACTCCAGGAAGAATGGCCCTAGCCTATTCAGCCTCTCCTGACAGCTCAAACCCTCCAGCCCGCTGGTCACAGGCCTTCAATCTGAAAAGTAACTCTCGACCACCACCCTCTCTCCTACCTTCTCGTCAATTTTTGTTTCCAGGTGGCTCGTTCTACCTGTATTCCATGTGATCTAACCCTGTTATCCAGTCTACCATGCGAACTTTGTCAAACCACTGAATCAAGAGTCGCCGTGCAAAAACATTCCTTTTGTGAAGACATTCCAGCCCTGGAGGCAGCTAATCTGTTGGCTGAAGGATTTGATAAAAGACTGTACACACAAAGCACTTCCACTTGGCATTTCTGAGGCCCAGAATGTTGCGTTCATGACTCAGATGCTTGGCAATTGTGGACTTATGTGTCATTCTGGTTATTACAGAGTATGATCTCGTCTGACGTTCTCAAGGAATTGCTGCGTTGCTGGGTATATGATGCAATGAGATTCAGAAATGGATATTACAAAGCCTGTGGCATTATTCAAAGAAAGAATGCCTTCCTCTATGTTCAGTTCAATATTTCAATAATGGTGCATAGATATTTTTCAGGCTGGGAAGCAGGTTTGTAGTGGAATTCTCCAGGGGCTGTTACTGGGACGTTTGTCGTTCCTGATAGATAATTAATTATCTTGATCGTGGTGTGCAGGGGACAATTATCAAGTTTGCAGATGCCATTAAACTTGAGAATTGTAAATTGTGAGAAGAATAGTTTGGAACTCCAAAAGTGCATTGAAAAGTTGATGGAATGGGCAGATAAGTGGAAGATGAGGTACAATGCAGAGAAATGTAAGGTGATGAACTTTGTCTTTCAAGTGTTTTTCCTCCCAATGTAAAATAGGGGTATGGACGTGCACAGTTGAAATGATGGTAGCAGTACAGCTGGACAGAGCAATAAATAAAGCATACAGCCTTTATTCATAGGGGTATAGAGTATACGAGTAAGAAGTTGATGATATTGAAGTTATGCAAGTTAACTTAAATCTCAAATGGAGTATTGTGCACAGTTGTGGCCTGCGCATTATAGGAAAAAGGCAAATGCATTGATGTGCTGATTATTACTAGAATGGTTCCAGGTAGGAAAAGCTTCAGCTCCAAGAATAGATTGAAGAGTTTGGGATTGTTCTCTCTCAACAGCAGGCTGAGAGGAGATGGAATTGAGGTTTTTTTGAAATCGTGAGTGGTCTGAAGAGAGTAAATAGGGAGAAGATGTCCCTGCTCGTAGAAGAGCTTTATCACACAGTGTGTAATTAGTTATGGAGTGCATGCTGTAAATGTGATGAATGAGGTTCAACGGAGACGGACAGAGGGAATTGGATGAAAATGGTGTGCAGGTGATAGGCGGAAAAAGGATTGCATGAGATGGTAGAGACAACTCAGTATGATGGGCCAAATGGCCTCCTTCTTCTTCTGTACTTTTCCGATTTGGTGTATCCAAAAATTACCTGAAATTTATTACAAACACCAATAAAACAACACTGTTACGACTTAACCATCTTTCAAAGCATTACTTTGACTTCAAATTGGTTTTGTGGACTCTCCGAAGACAGATAACATCGTGTTTAAAATGGCACAGACGCAGAGGGTCAACACTGAAGCAGTACCTCATTGTAATAGGGTTAGAATTGAGGATGCGCCCCTTGATTGGACAGCCAGTACTGAGATTTTGCAAGTCTATCACAGTGTAAATATTGAATGAATGCCTCATTGTCAGAGCGTCAGAACTGTTGGAGTGCATTATTGTCAGAGGGTCAGGACTGAGGGACTGCCTTATAGCCAGTGCGTCAGTTCTGAGGCAGTGCCTCAACGCAATAGATTGAGAAATGGGGTAGGAGGCACATGATTAGAAGGTCAGTAGTAAGCTTTTGCAGCTCTATCAGAGGGTCAGTACTCAGCCAGTGCCTCATTGACAGAGGGTCCATACTGAGGTATTGAAGCACTGTTAGAGGGTTAGCACTGAGGGAGTGCTTCCTTGTCAGAGATTCAGAACTGAGAATGTGCCTTATTGTCAGAGGTTCATTCCTGAGGGAGTGCCTCATTGTCAGAGTGACACAATCATATAGAACTCCCTCACCTCTCAACCTTAATATTGATCCTCTGAGAATTTGGCACTGCCAGAGTACAGAGGACAGAGAATACAGGAATACAGAGTACTGGGCGAATGGTAAGATTGTTGGTAGTGTGGATGAGCAGAAAGACCTCGGTGTCCATGTGCATAGATCACTGAAAGTTGCCACCCAGGTTGATAGCGTTGTTAAGAAGGCGTACAGTATGTTAGGTTTTATTGGTAGAGGGATTGAGTTTCGGAGCCATGAGGTCATGTTGCAGCTGTACAAAACTCTGGTGCGGCCGCACTTGGAGTTCTGGTCACCGCATGATAGGAAGGATGTGGAAGCATTGGAAAGGGTGCAGAGGAGATTTATCAGGATGTTGCCTGGTATGGAGGGAAGGTCTTATGAGGAAAGACTGAGGGTTTTGAGGCTGTTTTCGTTAGAGAGAGGACGGTTAAGAGGTGACTTGATAGAGACATACAAGATGATCAGAGGATTAGATAGGGTGGACAGTGGGAGCCTTTTTCCTCGAATGGTGATGGCTTGCACGAGGGGACATAGCTTTAAATTGAGGGGTGATAGATGTAGGACAGATGTCAGAGGTAGGTTCTTTACTCAGAGAGCAGTAAGGGCGTGGAATGCCCTGTCTGCAAAAATAGTAGACTCGCCCACTTTAAGGGCATTTAAATGGTCATTGGACAAACATATGAATGATAATGGAATAGTTTAGGTTAGATGGGCTTTAGATTGGTTTCACTGGTCGGCGCAACATCGAGGACCGAAGGGCGTGTATTGCGCTGTAATGTTCTATGTTCTATGTTCGATGTTCAGCACTGACCTTCTTACAATGAGGCACTGCCTCAGTACTGACCCTCTGATAATGAGGTGATTCCTCAGTACTGAACCATTGACAATGTGACACTCCATTAGTATTGACCTTCTGATAATAGGGTTCTCCTCAAGTACTGACCCTCTGACGGTTCTGCACTGCCTCAGTACTGACCCTTTAAATGTCTGCCACTCCCTCATTTCTAACCTCCTTACAATGAGGCATTACCTCAATACTGACCGGGAAGGTGGCACTGCCTCAGCATTGACTATCTGACAATAAAGTAATCACACTGGACTGACCATTCAACAATGACATACTGCCTCAGAAGTGACCCACTTACAACAAGGCACACACTCAGTACTGACCCACTGATAATGATGATCTTCCTCAGTACTAACCCTCTGAGAGTGCTGCACTACCACAGGACTGACTCAATTCTGAACACCTTACAATGAGACACCGGCTCAGTGTTGACCCTTTGATCATGAGGCACTGATTCAGTTCTGACCCTATTACATTGACAGCGAAGCACTTCTTCATTGTTGATTCTCTGGCAGTGCAGAATTCCCGCATGACTGACCTTCTCACAGTGCAGCATGCCTTTAGTAGGGAACCTCTGATAGTGCAGCTCCCCTCAGTGCTGTCTCCAACCGTGAAGCATTCTCTTAGTATTGACTCTCTGATAGTATTTAGGGTAGTGCTGCACTGTTGGCGAGTCAGTACTGAGGAAGAACTGCATTGTCAGAAGGCAAATATTAATGGAGTGCTAGGGTCAATTTTAAAGGGGTTTTGCACTGTCATAAATTCCACGAGGGCGGCGCATTGGCTCGGTGGTTCGCACTGCTGTCTCACAGCGCCAGTGACACAGGTTCGATTCCACCCTTGGGCGACCGTCTGTATGGAGTTTGCACATTCTCCGTGTCTGTGCGGGTTTGTGTGTCCTCTGGGTGCTCCGGTTTTCTCCCACAGTCCAAAGATGTGAAGGCTCGGTAGATTGGCTGTGCCAAATTGCCCATAGTGCCCAGGGATGTTTAGGTTAGGTGGCTTAGACATGGGAATGGGCCTGGGTGGGATGCTCTTCGGAGGGGCATTGTGGACTTGTTTGGCTTAATGACCTGTTTGCACACTGTAGCGATTCTATGAATCAATATTAAAGGAGTGCTCCAGTATCAGAGGGTCAATAGTAAGGGAACACATCTCTCTCAAAAGGTCAGTCGTCAGGTTAGTGCTGAGGGAATACCGGTATGTCAGAGGGTTAACATATGGCAGAAATGCACTGTCAGATGGTCAGCCACCACTACTCCAGAGTATGTTGTACTGTTGGAGGGTCAGTACTGAGGTAGTGCCTCATAGTCAGGAGGGCCAGCTCTCTGGCAGTGCTTCTTTGTTAGTGTGCCACTCTCTTAACGCTGAAACTCTGACAGTGCAGCACACCCTTAATCTTGACCCTGTGACATTGCAGCATTCCCTTTATATTGGCCTTTCAAAAGAGCGGCACTCCCTCAGTGAAGACAGTCTGACAATGCAGCTTTCCGCCCTCTACTGAGCTTCTGACAGCGCAGCATTCTGTCATCATTGACCCTCTGACAGTGTAGCACATGCTTCATATTGACCCTCCAATATTGTGGTACTCCCTCAGTGATGATACTCTGACAATGGAACATTCTCTCATTACTGACCCTTTGCTGTGCTGCTCTGCCTGAGCACTCACTCGCTGAAGTTGCAGTACACCATCAATAGTTGCCCTCCGAAAATGCACCACTTCCTTAATACTGACACTCGATAGTGGAGCATTCCCTTAATATGGACCCTCTGATAGCGTTGCATTTTTTTAGTATTTGCCTGCTCACAGTGCAGCACTCCCCTAATATCAAAGCTCTGAGGGTGAAATACTCCTTTAATATTGACCATCTGAGAGTGCAGCATTCCCTCGGTGCGAACTCTCTGCAAGTGCAGTAATCCCTTATTATCGGACCACAAGCAGTGTGGCACTCCCTGAATACTGGCCCACCAACAGTGCAGCACTCCCTGAATTTTGGCCATCGAGAATGCCCTTAATATTGACCTGTTTGCAGTGCAGTACTCTCCTAATATCAAACCTCTATCAGTGGGTCCGCACTGCGGGAATGCCCCATTGTCAGTAGGTCAATTGTGAGGCAGTGCCACTTTGTCAGAGGGTCAATATTGAGGTAGTGCCTCATGTTAAGAGGGTCATAATTAAGGAAGTGCCTCACAACACAGAGTCAGTACTGAGGTAGTGTCGCACTGTCAGAGGATCAGTTGAGGGAATGCCTTGTTGTCAGCGCGTCAGTTCTGAGGCAGTGCCATTATGTAATGGATTTAGAATTGAGGGAGGATGACATGATTAGAAGGTCAATAGTAAGATATTGCAGTCAGAGTGTCACTACTAAGAGAGTCCATCATAGTCAGAGGGTCTGTATTGAGGTATTGAAGAACTGTCAGAGGCGAAGTATTGAGGGAGTGCTTCCTTGACAATGACTCCCTCTGCAGGGCTATCATGTCATTTCTGGAGAGTCAGTCTTGAAGGAGTCACCCATTGAGAAAGAATCAGTTCTGATGAAGGGCCTCATTATCAGAGGGTCACTACTGAAGGGGTTGTAAGTGGGTCAATTCTGAAGCAGTGCCTCATTGTAAGGGGGTCAGAATTGAGGGTGAGCCTCACGACTGAAGAGTTAGCACTGATGTACTTTAGATCCACCAGAGGGTCAGTTCTGAGGCAGTACCTCACGACTGGAGGGTCAGCCCTGATATACTGCTGCATTGTCAGAGCGTCAGTTCTGAGGCAGTGTCTCTTTGTCAGAGTGTCTGTAGCTGTTCTGCAAAGCGGTCACCCAGTCTGCACTTTATTTCCCTAATGAGATGCTGTAAGTGGGTCGATTGTCAGGCAGTGCCTCAATGTAATGGGATCAGAAGTTAGAGGATCACATTCAGAGGATCAATACTGAGGACTGCAGCACTATCAGAGGGTAAGTACTGAGGGAGGGCCTAATCGTCAGCGGGTCAGTACAGAGGCAGTGCCTGTTTGTAAGGGGGTCAGTCTGTTCTGAGGATTGTTACCGGGTCAGTACTGAGGGAGTGCCTCATTGTCAGAGATTCTATTCTGAGGCAGTGCCTCAATGTAATGGGGATGGATTGAGGGAGGACCATATGATTAATGGGTTATCTCTGAGGTAGTGAACCGCTGTCAGACGGTCCAAACCGTGGGGTGCATTATAGTCAGAGGGTCAATACCGATTCAATGGTCAAAATTGGGGGAGTGCCACACGGTTCGAGAGTCAGTACTGAGGTATTGTGGCAGTGTCAGAAGGTCAGAACTGTGAGAGTGCGTTATTGTCAGGGTTGCAAGCTGAACTAGTGCCTCATTTAAGGGGGTCGGAATTGAGGAAGTTCATCATGTTTACAGGATCATTACTGAGGAAGGGCCCCGTAATCAGCAGATCAGCATAGAGGGAGTACCTTAATATCACGAGGTCAGTTCTGAGGCAGTGTCTCATTGTTAAAGGGTGATCTGTAAGGGAGTGACTCGTTGTTAGAGGATCCATTCCGAGGCAGTCCCTCAATGGGATGGAGTAAGAATAGAGGGAGTGTCAAATGTCAGGGGCTCAATGTTGAGGTATTGAAGAAATGTTGGAGTGTCAGTACTGAGATAATGCAGCACTGTCAGAAGGTCAGAATGATGGGAATGCCTTATCGTCAGCGGGTCAGTTCTGAGGCATTGCCTAATTGCAAAGGGATTAGAATTGAGGGAGTTTAGATGGTCAATACTGAGGTAATGCGTTACTGTCAGAGGGTCAGGATCGAGCGAGTGACTCATTATGAAAGGGTCTGTAGTGAAGGAATACCTTATTGTCAGTCGATCAGTTCTGAGGCATTACCTCTTTGTCAGAGGATCTGTTCTGAGGGATTGCCTCATTGTAAGAGGATCTGGAGTGAGGCACTGCCCGGATGTAATAGGGTCAGAATTGAGGGTATGCCACAGGATTAGAGGATCAGTATTGAAGTAGTGCAGTACTGTCAGAGGATCAGTACTGAGGGAGTGCCTCATTGTCAGAGGGTCAGTACTGAGATAATTAAGCACTGTCAGTGGGACTCTGGGCTTCAGTACGAGAAGATCAGAGTAAAAGAGCATTAAAGTCATGCTATAAAGTAGTGCTTTCAGCTCCAGTTGAGTACATAGTGAATTCTGAACACCATATTTTAGGAAGGACATTAAGTCCCTGGAAAGGGAGGAAAGGAAATTGAGCAGAATGACAGCAGCACTACATCCAGGAGGTGGAAGCATACTTGGAAATTTGTGCCCCTGCCTTTAAACTCATTTGCAGTAAAAGATAAATTGTGAGTGTTTCAGATAGTTAAATGGTCTTCAGATTGGTTTCACAGGTCGGCGCAATATCGAGGGCCGAAGGGCCTGCACTGCGCTGTAATGTTCTATGTAATATTCTATGTTCTAAGCTGTTGAAAGGGGGAGACAGAAATGTGGGCTAAAAGGTCAAGACAAAGTTACAGGGTGACGGAGATTAAAGATCAAATTCACCATTGAACACAAAACAAAGGCAAAGGTAACGAAAACAGAAGCTGTTGGAAAAGTTCAGCAGGTCTGGCAGCCTCTGTGGAGGCAAAAAAACAGAGTTAAAGTTCCAGGTCCGGTGACCCTTCCACAGAACACAAAGGCAGTGGTAATTGTTGTTGAGAAGAGTCAAAATATTGGCCTACATTCAATACTGAGTTCAACAGCTTTAGACCCATTAACACAGTCCTCTGTTTGGATATACTTTCCCCTAGTGATTGCATCCTGTCTTCATGCTTTACTTCCTTTTCAATCAGATTTTCATTCTACCATTCACACCTGCTCTGGAGCAATGCTTTATCTCTCCTCTACAACCTTTACCACTCTCTTTCCCCTTTTATTCGTTGGCACACTTTGATCTGCAAACCCCCTCACTCTCTAATTTACGCTAATAATCCATTCTGTTCCATGTATTTCTCTATCCCCTTTCGACAGGATCATATCCATCAAATTTCCACTTCACTTCAATTGCAAAACCTTTCACTGGACTCAAAACAGTATCTTCCTCTTTCCACAGAGCGGGGCGGGGTGTCGGTGCCTCGGGAGGGTCCGCATTATCGAGCGGGGTGGTGCGGTGAACGGTGTCGTTGCTGACGGTGATGGTTCAGAATTTGAAAACAAGAGACCTCGCGCTTGCAGATCACGCACCTATCCACACCTCCGCTGTCGTTCCGCCGAACACCTGGTCTTTCTTCGTCCATAGTTCAACACTGGTGCACACCTGAGGTTGGAAGGCTGTTTCTGGGTATACCATCTTTGTTGAGCCTTGCACGAAGTCTTCCGTGAGGCTTGTTCCTCCGTCTTGGCTCTGTATGTTACCCTGTCTGTTGGGGCCATGATATGGTGGCTGTCAGTGCAGCTTGAGTTGAACTGATGAGTGGGTAAGTACGTAGCAGATGAACCATCTCTCTGACAAATGTGAAGTTATCTACTTTAGGGGCAAAAACTGAAAAGCCATTTAATATGTGAAGGGTGATAGATTGGGAAAGGGAGGGGTGCACTGAGACCTTCGTGTCGTTGTACCTGTCGCTGAAAGCAAGTATGACCCTGACACTGACCCTGACCCTGACCCTGACCCTGACCCTGACCCTATTGCAGGTGGTGAATAAGGCAGATGGCTTGTTGGCTGCCTTATTGAAGGGATTCATGGATTGGTTATAGTGACAGTGAGTGAAAGATTTACCAGAGTGATTTCATGGATGGTGGTATTGAGAGATGAATGGAGACTGGATCAGTTAGAGTTACATGCGTTGGAGTTGAAAAGAAGAACGGGCACCTGTTGGACGCCATAAATGTAAAGAGGACTGGACAAGGTAGTTGCAGTAAGGATGTCCTCAATGACTTAGGAGTCCAGAAATAGGGCTTAGAGTTAAGGAGGTAAAGGAGATCATTTAGGAAATGAGAAGAAATGTCTTCACCCAGACAGAGGTCAGACTGTGGAATTTTGTCTGGGAACTGTTGATGTCAAACCATTGACTATTTTCAAAGAGAAATTGGATATGGTGCTTAGGACTAACGAGAACAAAGACAGTGGGTAGAAACAGCGTGAGTTCAATGATCAGCCATGATCACGTTGAAAGGTGGAACAGGCTTGAAGTGCTTCAGCCTATTCTTCTATGTTTCTATGAACCAAAGGAGACAAGATTGACTGGAATGACCCCAAGGGTGAGGACTTCAGGGTTTTTAAAATTCATTTGTGAGATCTAAAGATCGCTGGCTTGTCCAACTTTATAGGATGCCATTAGTTGCCCCATGCGAAGGTGGTGTTGAGCTGCCTTCTTGAACCACGAGAGACATTGTGCTGACAGTTGACCCACAATCATTAGAATCCCGACAGTGTCGAAACAGGCCATTTGGCCCAACAAGACCATAATGACTCCAAAAAGCATTCCACCAGACTGACCCCACCTCCCCCCACCCCCACCGCCACCCCGCCACCACCCTATCCCTGTAACCCTGCACTCCCCATGGATAATTCACATAACTACTCATCCCTGGACACAATGGGCAATTTAGCGTGGCCAATTCATCTAATACACATATCTTTAGTCTGTAGGAGGAACCCAGAGCACCTGGAGGAAACCCACGAAGACATGGGAAGAATGCGCACACACCCACACACAGTCACCTGAGACTGAATTGAACCCAGATCTCTGGTGTTGTGTGGCAGCAGTGCTAACCAGTGGCCACTGTGCTGCTCGTAAGGAAAATATTGTGAGGAAGGGAGGTCCAGGGTTTTGACCCAGTGACAGTGAAGGCATGATGACATATATAAAGTTTGAAGGGGATCTTGTCGGGAGTGGTATTCCAATGTGTCCGCTGCCCTTGTCCTTCTCGATGGAAGTAGTCACGTGTTTGCTAAGTGCTGTCTGAGGATTTTTGGTGGAATTCCTGCAGTGTACCTTATAGATGGTGCACACTGCTGCTGCTCAGTGTTGGTGGTGGAGGGAGTGAATGTTTGTGCATGTGGTGCCAATCAAGTGGGCTGCTTGGTCCTGAACAGTGTTGAGCTTCTTGTGTTGTTGGAGCTGCACCTGTCCAAGCAAGTGGGGAATATTCCATCACACGCCTGACTTGTGTCTTAATGTGGAGAGATTCAGAAGCTCAGATTGTCCTTAGCCTTCTGAATGATGTAAAGTCTGCCGAGTGACTACATCGCCTGGAATTTGCCGGTCCGTTCAGTTGTTGAGGCATTTGCACCAAGTCCTTGGAGGTGGAACAGTTGTTGCCCTATAAATTTGATGTTTCAGTTTCATATGCATTCATTATCTTGCTTCCTCTCCATGTCCTGCTCTGACAGGTGCAACAGTATCCCACAACATGAGCAGACGGTTGCTGCATCTTTCCTCATCCTCTGCCCCACACAACAGCATTCTGACAATATTAGCCTCATACATAACTCCCCCAGTTTAGAACATAGAACATTCCAGCTCAGTACAGGCCCTTCGGCCCTCGATGTTGCGCCGACCTGTGAAACAAATCTGAAGCCCATCTAACCTAAGCTATTCCATTATCATCCACATGTTTATCCAATGACCATTTAAATGCCCTTAAAGTTGGCGAGTCTATTATTTTTGCGGGCAGGGCATTCCACGCCCTTACTGCACTCTGAGTAAAGAACCTACCTCTGACATCTGTCCTATATTTATCACCCCTCAAATTAATGCTATGTCCCCTCGTGCTGGCCATCACCATCCGAGGAAAACGGCTCCCACTGTCCACCCTATCTAATCCTCTGATCATCTTGTGTGTCTCTATCAAGTCACCTCTTAACCGTCTTCTCTCTAACGAAAACAAGACCCTGAGACTTTCCTCATGAGACCTTCCCTCCATACCAGGCAACATCCTGGTAAATCTCCTCTGCAACCTTTCCATTGCTTCCACATCCTTCCTATAATGCGGTGACCAGAACTGTACGCAATACACCAAGTGCGGCCGCACCAGAGTTTTGTACAACTGCAACATGACCTCATGGCTCCGAAACTCAATCCCTCTACAAATAAAACCTAACATACCGTACCCTTCTTAACAACGCTTTCAACCTGGGTGGCAACTTTCAGTGATCTATGCACATGGACACCGAGATCTTTCTTCTCATCCACACTACCAAGAATCTTACCATTAGCCCAGCACTCTGTATTCCTGTTACACCTTCCAAAGTGAATCACCTCACACTTTTCCGCATTAAACTCCATTTGTCACCTCTCAGCCCAGCTCTGCAGCTTATCTATGCCCCTCTGTAACCTGCAACATCCTTCCGCACTATCCACAACTCCACCAACTTTGGTGTCATCCGCAAATTTACTAACGCATCCTTCTACAACCTCATCCAGGTCATTTATAAAAATGACAAACAGCAGTGGCCCCAAAACAGATCCTTGAGGTACACCACAAGTAACTGAACTCCAGGATGAACATTTCCCATCAACCATCAACCTCTGTCTACTTACAGCTCGCCAATTTCTGATCCAAACCGCTAAATCACCCTCAATCCCATCCCTCCGTATTTTCTGCAATAGCCAACCATGGGGAACCTTATTAAACGCTTTACTGAAATCCATATACACCACATCAACCGCTGTACCCTCATCCACCTGTTTGGATGGTTTTCCCACGCACATTTATCCCTTAAACTCTTCCACTCCCACTCCCCGCCTATCCCATGGGGAGTTGTTCACTTGACTAACTGACGCATTCTTTTTAACATTCAGCCAGTGAATGAAACGGAAGATCATCATTAACTTAGCCCCCCGTCCCCCTGCCACCCACTACACACATACGCCCATGCTGGTACTGAGTGGTGTTGAAGGAACCATCTTTCAGAAAGAACCTTCTTCAACAAGACCATGCCTGCCATCACGAGAACAGATAAATCTTGTTTATTATTTGCAAAAGAGGGTATTTTACTTCTGTATGTCCTGGAGCTGACATGTTTCTGTTAACTTGCGTTTTAGAGACATTGATAATTTAATGGTTGCCCCTCTCTGCTCTACTGCTATTAATTAGGATGTTTGAAGATTACAATTTTAGTTTGTCCACAGCATTTGTAATTTCTCTCAGATTTTCTCTCTCTCTTTCTCCCTCTTGGTGGATGACTGTCTTCCTTCACAGTTGCATTCAATGTATTTCCAAGTCAGGATGGTGACTGGCTTGGAGGGGAATTTGAAGGTGGCATTTCTAATATGCTACCTTTGTTCTTCCAGACGGAAGTGGTCGTGGGTTTGTCTGAGGATCTTTAGTGATGTTCTGCAGTGCAACTTGTAGATAGCATACACTGCTGCTACTGACTGTCGGTGGTAGAGGTAGTGGATATTTGTGAATGTAGTGAAAGTCAAGCGTGCTGCTTTGTCCAAGATGGTTTAAAGCTTCTGGTGTTGTTGGGGCTGCACTCATCCAGGCAAGTGGGGACTATTCCATCACACTCCTGAGTTGTGCCTTGTAGATGGTGGACAGGCTTTTAGGAGTCAGGAGGAGAATTACTCCCTGTGGTATTCCTGGCTTCTGACCTGCTCTTGCACTGTGTTTATGTGGTGAGTGCAGTTGAGTTTCTGGTCAAAGATGACCCTCAGGATGTTGATAGTGGCGAGTCAGTGATGTTAACACTGTAGAATGCCAAGGGGCAGAGGTTAGATTGTCTCTTATTGGAGATGGTTGCATTATGTGACACAAATGTTGTTTGCACGTTTTGGCTCAAGCCAGGTCTGGTTGCATTTGAACAAGGACTGCTTCAGTATCTGAGGAGGTGCGAATGGTTCTGAATATTGTGCAATCATCAGTGAACATCCCCTCATTGTAAAGTGTTCAGAATTGAGGGTATGCCACAGAATTAGACATTCAGTACTGAGGGGGTGCCTCATTGTCAGAGGTTCAACATTGAGGCCGTGCCACATGCTAAAGGGGTTAGAATTAAAGGAGTGCCACTTGTGTACAGGAGCCATGCTGAGGTATTGCAGCACTGAGAGAAGGTCGAACTGAGGGAATACTTTATTGACAGAGGATCAGTCTTGAGGTATTGAAGCACAGTCAGAGTTTCAGTGCTGAGGGGGCCCCTCTTTGCCACTGGGTTACTACTGAGTCAGTACCTCAAAGTAATGGGGTCAGAATTGAGGGAGTGCGAAATGATTAAAGGGTCAGGAATAACAATACAGTAATGTCAGTGAGTCAGATCTGTAGGAGTCAGAGGATCAATACGGAGGCAGTGCCCCATTGTGTAGGTGTTGGAATAGAGGGAGTGACAACTGATTAGGGAGTGAGTACAGAGGCATTGTGTCACGGTCAATGGGTTAGAACTGAGGGAGTGCCACATATTAACAGGGTTGGGACTGAGTTATGTGCAGCAGTGTGGGAGTGCCTCGTTCTCAGAGGATATTACTGAGAAAGTGCCCAATTGTCAATGCGACATGGAGTCATACAATCGCAGACGTCCAGTATGAAAACAGACACTTTGGTCCAACTCGTCCATACTCATCAGATAACCAAAATTAATCTATTCCGTTTGGCCATATCCCTCAACCCTTCCTATTCGGAGACCCATTCACTTGCCTCTGAAATGTTGTTATTGTGCCATCCTTCACCAATTTCACTGGCAGCTAATGCACCCTCTGCGTGAAAATGTTGCCCCTTAGGTCCCTTTTAAAACTTCCCCTCTCAGAATAAACACATGACCTCTAATTATGGACTCCCCTACCTTGAGGAAAAGACCCTGGCTGTTCACCCTATCCATGCTCTCATGATTTTATAAACCTCTATAAGTTCCTCCTCGACCTCTGACACTCTGGCAGGAATGGCCCGAGCTTATTCGCCCTCTCCTTACAGCTCAAACCCTCCAAAAAGCTGGTCACAGGCCTTCAATCTGAAAAGCAACCCTCGACCACCACCCTCTCTCCTACCTTCCAGTCAATTTTTGTTTCCAGATGGCACGTTCTCCCTGTATTTCATGTGATCTAACCTTGTTAACCAGTCTACCATGCGAAATTTGTCAAACCACTGAATCAAGATTGGCACCATAGAATCAAGGCTCTCAAACCGACTTTGACTGCAGTCCTTTGAAGAATCCCCTTCTCTTTCCCGGTAGCCGTGCAAAAACATTCCTTTCGTGAAGGCATTCCAGCCCTGGAGGCAGCTGCTCTGTTGGCTGAAGGATTTGATAAAAGACTGTACACACAAAGCACTTCCACTTGGCATTTCTGAGGCCCAGAAGGTTGCGTTCATGACTCAGATGTATGGCAATTGTTGGATTATGTGTCATTCTGGTTATTACAGAGCACATTCTCGTCTGACATTGTCAAGGAATTGCTGCGTTGCTTGATATATGATGCAATTAGATTCAGAAATGGATATTAAAAAGCCTGTGGCATTATTCAAAGAAAGAATGCCTTCCACTTTGTCCAGTCCAATATTTCAATAATTATGAATGGATATTTTTCTGGTTGGGAAGCAGGTTTGTAGTGGAACTCTCCAGGGGCTGCTACTGGGACGTTTGTCGTTCCTGATAGATAATTAATTATCTTGATCGTGGTGTGCAGGGGACAATTTCCAAGTTTGCAGATGCCATTAAACTTGAGAATTGTAAATTGTGAGAATAGTGTGGAACTCCAAAAGTGCATTGAAAAGTTGATGGAGTGGGCAGATAGGTGGCAGATGAGGTACAATGCAGAGAAGTGTAAGGTGATGCAATTTGTCTTTCAAGTGTTTTTCATAGCAATGTAAAAGAGGAGTATGGACGTGCACAGTTGAAATGATGGTAGCAGTACAGCTGGAAAGAGCAATAAATAAAGCATACAGCCTTTATTAATAGGGGTATAGAGTATACGAGGAAGAAGTTGATGATATTGAAGTTCTGCAAGCTAAGTTAAATGTCAGCTGGAGTATTGTGCACAGTTGTGGCCTGCACATTATAGGAAAAAGGCAAATGCATTGATGTGCTGATTATTACTAGAATAGTTTCAGGTAGGAAAAGCTTCAGCTACAAGAATAGATTGAAGAGTTTGGGATTGTTCTCTCTCAACAGCAGGCTGAGAAGAGATGGAATTGAGGTGTTTTGAAATCGTGAGTGGGCTAAACAGAGTAGATAGGGAGAAGATGTCCCTGCTCGTAGAAGAGCTTTATCACACAGTGTGTAGTTAGGTTATGGAGTGCACTGCTGTAAATGTGATGAATGAGGTTCAATGGAGACGTACAGAGAGCACTGGATGAAAATGGTGTGCAGGTGATAGGCGGAAAAAGGTTTCGCATGAGATGATAGAGACAACTCAGTATGATGGGCCAAATGGCCTCCTTCCTCTTCTGTACTTTTGCGGTTTGGTGTATCCAAAAATTACCTGAAATTTATTACAAACACCAATAAAACAACACTGTTACTACTTAGAGATAGTAGGAACTGCAGATGCTGGAGAATCCGAGACAACAAGGTGCAGGGCTGGATGAACACAGCAAGCCAAGCAGCATCATAGCAGCAGAGAGGCTGACGTTTCGGGCCTAGACCCTTCATCAGAAAAGGGGGAGGGGAAGGGGGTTTTGAAATAAATAGGGAGAGAGTGGGAGGCGGATAGAAGAGGGATAGAGGAGAGGATAGGTGGAGAAGAAACAAACAGGTCGAAGAGGCGGGGATGGGGCCAGGAAAGGTGAGTGTAGGTAGGGAGTTAGGAAGGGGATAGGTCAGTCCAGGGAGGACGGACAGGTCAAGGGGGCGGGATGAGGTTGGTTGGTAGGAGATGGAGGTGCGGTTTGAGGTGGGAGGAGGGGATAGGTGGGAGGAAGAACAGGTTAGGGAGGCAGGGACGAGTTGGACTGGTTTTGGGATGCGGTGGGGGGAGGGGAGATTTTGAAACTTGTGAAATCCACATTGATACCATTGGGCTGCAGGGTTCCCAAGCGGAATATGAGTTGCTGTTCCTGCAACCTTCGGGTGGCATCGTTGTGGCACTGCAGGAGGCCCAGGATGGACATGTCGTCTGAGGAATGGGAGGGGGAGTTGAAATGGTTCGCGACTGGGAGGTGCAGTTGTTTGTTGCGAACCGAGCGTAGGTGTTCTGCAAAGCGGTCCCCGAGTCTCCGCTTGGTTTCCCCGATGTAGAGGAAGCCACACCGGGTACAGCGGATG
>NC_063375.1:7235874-7246140 GCF_021869965.1 Rhincodon typus
ATGTGGAAAGTCTTCTTGGGGCCTGGGATGGGGGTGAGGGAGGAGGTATGGGGGCAGGTGTAGCACTTCCTGCGGTTGCAGGGAAAAGTGCCGGGTGTGGTGGAGCTGGAGGGGAGTGTGGAGCGGACAAGGGAGTCACGGAGAGAGTTGTCCCTCCGGAAAGCAGATAAAGGTGGGGAGGGAAAGATGTCTTTGGTGGTGGGGTCGGATTGCAGATGGCGGAAGTGTCGGAGGATGATGCGTTGGATCCGGAGGTTGGTGGGGTGGTACGTGAGGACGAGGGGGATTCTTTTTTGGTTTTTATTGCGTGGACGGGGTGTGAGGGATGAGGTGCGGGAGATGTGGGAGACACGGTTGAGGGCGTTCTCGACCACCGAGGAGGGGAAGTTACGGTCCTTGAAAAACGAGGACAACTGAGATGTACGGGAGTGGAATGCCTCATCCTGGGAGCAGATGCGGCGGAGGCGAAGGAATTGGGAATAGGGGATAGCATTTTTGCAGGAAGGTGGGTGGGAGGAGGAGTATTCTAGGTAGCTGTGGGAGTCGGTGGGCTTGAAATGAATATCGGTTTCGAGGTGGTTGCCCGATATGGAGACAGAGAGGTCCAGGAAGGGGCGAGAGGTGTTAGAGATGGTCCAGGTAAATTTAAGGTTGGGGTGGAAGGTGTT
Source organism: Rhincodon typus (assembly GCF_021869965.1). Taxonomy (NCBI): domain Eukaryota; kingdom Metazoa; phylum Chordata; class Chondrichthyes; order Orectolobiformes; family Rhincodontidae; genus Rhincodon; species Rhincodon typus. Next base: position 7,236,543 of record NC_063375.1, read on the forward strand.
AGTGAAGTGTATGAACTGTTCGAGCTCGTCGTGGGAGCACGAGGCGGCGCCGATACAGTCATCAATGTAACGGAGGAAGAGGTGGGCTTTAGGGCCGATGTAGGTACGGAAGAGGGATTGTTCCACGTAACCTACAAAGAGGCAGGCGTAGCTTGGGCCCATGCGGGTACCCATGGCTACCCCCTTTGTCTGTAGGAAGTGGGAGGAATTGAAAGAGAAGTTGTTGAGTGTGAGGACGAGTTCGGCTAAGCGGATGAGGGTGTCAGTGGAGGGGGACTGGTCGGGCTTGCGGGACAGGAAGAAGCGGAGGGCCTTAAGGCCATCTGCATGGGGAATGCAGGTGTAGAGGGACTGGACGTCCATGGTAAAGATGAGGTGTTGGGGACCGGGGAATTGGAAGTTCTGGAGGAGGTGGAGGGTGTGGGTGGTGTCACGGACATAGGTAGGGAGTTCCTGGACCAAGGGGGAGAAAATGGAGTCGAGATAGTTGGAGATCAGTTCGGTGGGGCAGGAGCAGGCGGAGACAATGGGTCGACCAGGGCATTCAGGTTTGTGGATTTTGGGAAGGAGATAGAAGCGGGCAGTGCGAGGTTGGGGAACGATGAGGTTGGAGGCCGTGGGTGGGAGGTCACCTGAGGTGATGAGGTTGTGGATGGTTTGCGAGATGATGGTTTGGTGCTCAGGGGTGGGGTCATGATCAAGGGGGCGGTAGGAGGAGGTATCGGAGAGTTGGCGTCCGGCCTCGGCGATGTAGAGGTCAGTGCGCCATACTACAACTGCACCTCCCTTGTCCGCGGGTTTTATGGTGAGGTTGGGATTGGAGCGGAGGGAGCGGAGGGCTGCACGTTCTGCGGGGGAGAGGTTGGAGTGGGTGAGAGGGGTGGAGAGGTTGAGGCGATTGATGTCTCGACGGCAGTTGGAGATGTAGAGGTCGAGGGAGGGTAGGAGGCCTTGGGGTGGTGTCCAGGAGGAGGGGGTGTGTTGGAAGCGGGAGAAGGGGTCAGTAGAGGGAGGGTTAGGTTCACGGTTAAAGAAGTAAGCGTGGAGGCGGAGGCGGCGGAAAAACTGCTCTATGTCCAAGCGTGAGCGGTATTCGTTGATCTGTGGTCCAAGCGTGAGCTGTATTCGTTGATCTGTGGTCCAGGCGTGAGCGGTATTCGTTGATCTGTGGTCCAAGCGTGAGCGGTATTCGTTGATCTGTTACGACTTAACCATCTTTCAAAGCATTACTTTGACTTCAAAATGGTTTTGTGGACAGATAACATCGGGTTTTAAATGACACAGACGCTGAGGGTTAATACTGAAGCAGTACCTCATTGTAACAGGTTTAGAAATGAGGGTGTGCCTCTTGATTGGACAGCCAGTACTGAGATTTTGCAAGTCTATCAAAGTGTAAATATTGAATGAATGCCTCATTGTCAGAGCGTCAGAACAGTGGGAGTGCATTATTGTCAGAGGGTCAGGACTGAGGCAGTGCCTCATTATGCAGATGTCAGAATTGAATCAGTGTCACATGATGGGAAGGTCAGTCCTAAGGTATTACAGCACTGTCAGTGGTTTAGAACTGTGGGAATGCTTCCTTATCATATGGTCAGGACTGAGCAGATGCCTTAATATCACATATTCAGTCCCGGTAGAATGCCTCATCATCGTGAGTCATTACTGAGTCAGTGCCTGTTTGTCAAAGGTACATTACAGAGGGTGTGCATCATTGTCAGAGGGTCAATACACCGGCAGTACCTGATTGTAAGGGGGTCAGATCGGAGTGTGCCACATGTTCAGATGGTCAGTTCTGTGGTAGTGCAGCACTCTAAGTGGGTCAGTTCTGAGGCATTGCCTCATTTTCAGAGGGTCATTACTGAGGCACTGTCTCATTGTAAGAGGGTAAGAATTGAAGGGGTCTCACACGTTTAGATGATCAGTACGGAGGTATTGCAGATCTATTAGAAGGTTAGTCCTGAGGGACTGCCTCGTTGTCAGCAGGTCAGTTTGGAGGAAGTGCTTCACTGTCAGAGCATTGGTCCTCAGCGAGTACCTCATTGTGAGAGTCAGAATCAAGGGAGTGCTCACATTTTAGATAGTCAGTACATGTAGTCAGCACTGTCAGGGGTTGAGTACGAAGGGTCCATTCTGACGCAGTGCCTCAATGTAATGGGATCAGAATGGATGGAGGGCCACACGATTAGCGGTTTAGCCCGAAGGAATGGAAGTACTGTCAGATCTCATTGCCGTAATATGGAGGTGCCGATGTTGGACTGAAGGAGGAGTGAGGCTCCAAAAGCTTGTGTTTCCAAGTAAACCTGTTGGACGATAACCTGGTGTCGCATGACTTCAGACCTCGTTGCCATCGCGTCAGAACTGTGGGAGTGCATTATAGTCACTGGGTCAGTACTGAGGGAGTGCCTCATTGTCAGAGGGTCAATATTGTGGCAGTGCCTCATTGAAATGGGGTCAAGACTGAGGGTTTGCCTCAGGATTACAGAGTCAGTACTGAGGAACTGCAGCTCTGTCAGAGAATCAGTTCTGAGGTACGACTGGAATGTCAGTCCAGAGGCTCACTGGTCTATAGTTCCCTGGCTCTACCTCAGCCTCAGTACTGACCTTCTGACAATTATGCACTCGCACTGATCTTACCCTCCAACAGTGCTGAAATGCCACAGTACTGATCCTCTCATCAGAATCATAGAATCCCCACAGTGTAAATCAGGCCTTTCAGCCCAAATTCACACTGACCCTACGAAGCGCATCTGACCCATCCCCTTAACCCATCCCTGAAACCCTGCATTTCCCGTCTGAGAATATGGATCTCCCTCAGTATTCTCACATGATGCCCTCCCTCAGAATGGACTCTTTGACAATGAAGCACACCCTTAGGAATGAATCTCTGATAAGACTCTCTCTCATTTTTGACCTCTGATCATGAGGCTCTCGCTCAGTACTGGCCCCCTGACAATTCTGATCCCATTACAAAGAGGCACTGCCTCACCAATGACCCTCTGACAAAGGAGCAGTGTGTCAGAACTGACCATCTGACAAGGAGGCACTCCTTCAGTCTGACCTCTCTCACTGCTGCAGAAGTGATCTTTTGCTCATGAGGTAGTGCCTGGGTTCTGACCCTGATAGAACTGAAATACCTCAGTACCTACCGTCAGTCTGTGGCAAAGCCTCTATTCTGACACCATTACACTGAAGCAAAGCCTCAGTGCTGACCCACTGACAAACAGACTCTGTCTCAGAACTGACCGGCTGGCAATATGCCAGTGCCCTCAGTACTGACACAATAATAATGAGGCCCTCGACCAATCCGGACCCTCCGACTGTACTGGACTATCTCAGTACTGGTCCTGCAAACGTATTGCAATCCCTTATTTCTCACACCATTATATTGAGACTGTGCACCCCAATGCACCCTCTAACATTTAGACAGTCCCTCAGCATAACACTACTGTCAAGCACTGCCACTGACCCTCTGACAATGAGGCTGTCAATTCTTACCAGTTTACATTGGGGCACTGCGTGAGTATTGACCATTGAGGCAATTCCTCAGTATTTACCTTCAGACAGGTTAGGGTTAAGGCCAGATGAGGGTCAGGGTGGGGCTCTGTTTCGGGTTCGGGCTGAGGCAAGGGTAAGAGTTGAGGTCAGGGTTGAGGCTGCAGTTGCGGGCTGGGACCAGGACCTGGGCAAGCTCAGTCGGCGGAGGGGGGAGGGGGTGGTTGGATGGCCGACGGCCCGGGCACAGGACAGTCGGGGCCAGGAGAGGGACAGGCTGGGATTAGGTCGAAGGATGGGGGCCTGGTCAGGCTGGGGCTGGGGTTAGAGTTAGGTACGGGCTCGGGTCTGGGACAGGCAGAGGTTATGGTCGCGGCTGCGGGCTGGGTGCTGCGACCTTAAACGGGTCGCGATCGGGGTCAGGGTCAGGCTCAGAGCCGTGGTTGGGGTTAGCGTCAGGGTCAGGGCTGCGACAGGTTGCGGGGGAGTGTTGGGCTGGGGAAGCTGATGGCTGGGTCTGGGTCTGGGTCTAGGTCGCTGTCATCTGGGCAGGGTCGGGTAGGGTCGGGCCTGGGTGCCTGAGCTGGGGCCACGACAGGCTTCGGGCCGAGGGCTAGGGGTAAGGGTCGGTGTCCGGTGGCCCCGGCTGGGGTCGTGGACTGGGGGCCGCGGCCGGGACAGTCTGGGGTTAGGGTTGGTGTCAGGGACAAGCTGCGGCAGTGTCGGGGCTGCGACAGGCTGGTGGCCTTGATTCGGCAGGGGGCTGAATGCTCGGGTCAGGGGTCAGGTTTAGAGATAGGATTGGGGCTAATTTTTTGGTTAGGTTTGGAGCCGGGGCCGTTTCGGGTAGGGGTGGGGTTTGGGGGTTTGGTTTCCGGGCCAGGACAGGCTGTGATTCGTGTCGGGTCTGGGGTTAGGGCCGGGAGCCGGGACAGGTGGCGGGCCGGGGTTAGGGTCAGTTCCGTGGGCTGGGGGCGGGGCTGCGACAGGCTGGGGATGGAGGCTGGGGCCGGGACAAACCCCAATAAAGAAACCATAAAAGTCAGAGCCCGCTGTAAATAAAGTGTAAAATATAGATCTTCCTGTAAATAAACCCTGTAAATCCTCCCTAAAATTCCCCTAAACCCTCAAACAGACGACTGCAAAATAAAATCCTAAAACACAGAGCCTCCAATTAATAAAAGCTAAAACACAAGGCCCACTGTAAATCAACACTAAATAACAGACCCCCCAGTAAAGCACTGTGAGATAGTCAAATTCAGATAGTACCTCATCGTAGGCAAGTCAGATGTGAGGCAGTGCCTGTTTGTCAGACAGTCAGTAATGCGGAAGGGCAGTGTTGTCTCACGGTCATTACTGAGGCAGCGCCACACGATTACAGGATCAGTCCTGAGGGAGTGCGACGCGAATAGAGGATCAAATCTGGGTTATTGCAGCACTGAGAGGGTTGGAGTAAGATAGCACCGAAGTGTCGGCAGTGTACTGAAGTTCTGAGGAAGGGTTCCCAGACCTGAAACGTTAGCTCTGTTTTCTCCTTCACAGATGTTGCCAGACCTGCTGAGCTTTTCCATCAAACCTGACTGCCCTGGTCGACCAATTGTCTCCGCCTGCTCCTCCCCCACTGAACTTATCTCCACCTATCTCGACTCCATTTTTTCCCCCTTAGTCCAGGAACTCCCTGTCTCCGTCCGTGACACCACTCACGCCCTCCACCTCCTCCAGAACTTCCAATTCCCCAGTCCCCAACACCTCATCTTTACCATGGACGTCCAGTCACGAGACACCTGCATTCCCCATACAGTTGGCCGAAAGGCCCTCCGCTTCGTCCTGTCCCGGAGGCCCTATCAGTCCCCCTCCACTGACACACTCATGCTTTGCCGAACTCGACCTCACCCTCAACAACTTCTCTTTCAATTCCTCCCACTTCCTACAGACAAAGAGGGTGGCCATGTGTACCCGCATTGTCCCAAGCTATGCCTGCCTCTTTGTAGGTTACATGGAATAATCCCTCTTCCGTCGCTACACTCGCCCTTAACCCCACCTCTTGCTCCGTTGCATTGATGACTACATCGGCGCCGCCTCGTGCTCCCACGAGGAGCTCGAACTGTTCATCCACTTCACCATCACCTTCCACCCCAACCTTAAGATACCTGGACCATCTCTGATACCTCTTTCTCCTTCCTGGACCTCTCTGTTTCCATCTCTGGCAACCACCTAGAAACTGATATCCATTTCACGCCCACCGACTACCACAGCCACCTGGAATACACCTCCTCCCACCCACCTCCCTGCAAAAGTGCCATCCCCTGTTCACAATTCCTTCACCTCCGCCGCATCTGGTCCCAGGATGAGGCATTCCACTCCTGTACATCTCAAATGCCCTCGTTTTTCAAGGACTGCAACTTCCCCTCCTCAGTGGTCGAGAACGCCCTCGACTGTGCCTCCCGCATTTCCCGCAATTCATCCCTCACACCCCCTCACCGCAATAACAACCAAAACAGAATCCCCCTCATCTTCACGTACCAGCCCACCAACCTCCTGATCCAACGCATCATCCTCCAACACTTCCGCCATCTGCAATCCGACCCCACCAACGAAGACATTTTTCCCTCCACACGCTTATCTGCATTCCAGAGGGACCATCTGTCCGTGACTCCATGTCCGCTCCACACTCCCCTCCAGCCCCACCACACCTGGCACTTTTCCTTGCAGCCGCAGGAAGTACTACACCTGCCCCTACACCTCCCCAATCACCCCCATCCCTGGCCCCAAGAAGACTTTCCACATCAAGCAGATGTTCACCTGCACATTTGCTGATGTGGTATACTGCATCCGCTGTTCCCGTTGTTGCCGCCTCTCCATCGGGGAAACCAAGCGGAGGTTAGGGGACCGCTTTGCAGAACAGCTACCCTCGGTTTGCACTAAACAACTGCACCTCCCAGTCGCGAACCATTTCAACTCCCCCTCCCATTCCTCAGACGACATGTACATCCTGGGCCTCCTGCAGTGCCACAATGTTGCCACGAGAAGGTTGCTGGAACAGCAACTCATATTCCGCTTGGGAACCCTGCAGCTGAATGTTATCAATGTGGACTTCACAAGCTTCAAAATCTCCCCTCCCCCACCGCATCCGAAAACCAGCCCAGCTCGTCCCCGCCTCCCTAACCTGTCCTTCCTCCCACCTATCCCCTCCTCGCACCTCAAGCGCCACTCCCATTTCCTACCTACTAACCTCGTCCCGCCCCCTTGACCTGTCCGTCCTCCCTGGACTGACCTATCTCCTCCCTAACTCCCCACCGACACTCACCTTTACTGGCTCCATCCCCGCCTCTTTGACCTGTCTGACTCCTCTCCACCTATCTTCTCCTCTATCCATTTTCTATCCGCCTCTCCCTCTCTCCGTATTTATTTCAGAACCCCCTTCCCATCCCTCATTTCTGAAGAAGTGTCAAGGCCCGAAATATCAGCCTTCCTGTTGCTCTTCTGCTGCTTGGCCTGCTGTGTTCCTCAAGCTCTACACCTTGTTATCCCAGATTATCCGGCATCTGCAGTTCCTACTATGTCTGCTAACGCAGTAAACTTGTTTGATGTCCTGCAAGTTATTCAAGTCCTGGGAGACGGTTGCTGAGGGCTGATTAATATTATGCTCTTTCATAGCTTCGGTTGACACGATGGTGTTGTTCTGAACAGATAATGAAATTAACACATCCTCAGAGATAGTCTCTGATGTAGACACAGTTTAGGCAACTGTTAGCAAAATAAGGCCGTGAGGATTAAAACTGTGAAAAGGCAGTAAATGGGGTGGAAGGAACATTTTAATTTAGTCTCCCTTTAATCGTGAAAAGTATGACAAGATCGCAGTTTTATGAATGAAATGCGGGAATAGTAAACATAGTACGATAGTAAGTGGTCAGTAAAGTTATGAATGAATGAGAGCGCGAGAGTGGTAATATGGAGCGCTTGTGAGTGCATTGGTAAAGAGGACTTTTAGTACAAAGAGGCTTGCACTCGTAATTATTTCCCAAAATTCACTGGACTCTGGGGTGGTTCCCGCAGATTGGAAAACAGCCAATGTGACCCCACTGTTTAAAAAAGGAAGTAGACAAAAAGCAGGTAACTATAGGCCAGTGAGCTTAACTTCGGTTGTGGGGAAAATGCTTGAATCCATCATTAAGGAAGATAATAGCAAGACAACTGGATATAAATTGTCCCATTGGGAACACCCAGCATGGGTTCATGAAGGGTAGGTCATGTTTAACTAACTTGGTGGAATTCTTTGAGGACATTACTTGCATGGTGGACAATGGGGAACATGCGGATGTCGTGTATCTGGATTTCCAGAAGGCATTTGACAAGGTGCCACACCAAAGGCTGCTACATAAGATAAAGTTGCACGATATTACAGGTAATGTATTGGCATGGATAGAGGATGATTGACTAGTAGAAAATAAAGAGTAGGGGTAAATGGATGTTTTTTTCTGGTTGGCGGTCAGTGGCTAGTGGTGTGCCTTAGGGTTCAGTGTTGGGACTGCAATTGTTTACAATTGACACAGATGATTTGGAATTGGGGACTAAGTGTGGTGTGTCAAAATTTGCAGATGACACTGAAATGAGCGGTAGAGCAAAGTGTGCAGAAGACACTGAAAGTCTGCAGAGGGATATAGAATCGAAGTGAGTAGTCAAACGTCTGGCAGATGTTGTACAAAATGTGAGTTCATCCATTTTGGTAGGAATAACAACGAAATGGTCTATGGTTTAAATGGTAAAAAAATTGCAGCATGCTGCTGTGCAGAGGGACTTGGGTATCCTTGTGCATGAATCGCTAAATGTAGTATCACAGGCCCAGCTGGTAATTAAAAAGGCAAATAGCATTTTGTCTGTCTTTGCGAGAGGGATGGAGTTTAAAAACAGGGAGGTAATGCTGCAGCTGTATAGGGTCCTGGTGTGACCGCACCTGGAGTACTGTGTGCAGTTTTGGTCTCTTTACTTGAGAAGGGATATACTGGCACTGGACGGGGTGCAGAGGAGATTCACTCGTTTGATTTTAGAGTTGAGAGGGTTGGAATATGAGGAGAGACTGAGTAGGCTGGGATTATACTCATTGGAGTTCAGAAGAATGAGAGGAGATCTTGTAGAAACATGCAAGATTATGAAGGGAATAGATCAGGTGGAGGCAGGGAGGTTGTTTCCACCAGCAGGTGAAACTAGGACTTTGGGCATAGCCTCAAAATAAAAGGAAGCAGATGTAGGACTGAGTACTGGACGAACTTCTTCACCCAAAGGATTGTCAATCTGTGGAATTCCCTGCCCAGTGAAGCGGTTGAAACTACCTCGCTGAATGTTTTTAAGGCAAGACTAGATAAATTTATGGACAGTGAAGGAAGTAAGGTTTATTTTGAGCGGGCGGGTAAGTGGAGCTGAGTCTCAAAAAGATCGGCCATAATCTTATTGAATAGCGGGGCAGACTGGAGGGGCCAGATGGCCTCCTCCTGCTCTTAGTTCTAATGTTCTTGTGTAATCATGTTAAAGTGCCTTGCAAAAACCACAGAAAAGGATATTTTAAGGCGATTGACCCTGCATTACTAAAGACGCGCGAGCCAGAGGTTCTGAGGAAGGATCACCTGACCCGAAACGTTAACTCTTTTTTTTTCTCCCTCACTGATGCTGCCAGACTTGCTTGCTTTCCCAGCAACTTTGTATTTTTTCCTGATTTGCAGCATCCGCAGTTCTTCGTGTTTTTACTATGTGTTTTGGTATTTATTTACAGGGGGCTCTTTATTTATAGCTAGCTCTGTCTTTTAGGATTTATTTGTAAGGGGCCCTGTTTTACGGATAATTTACAGGTCGCCTCGATGTTGGGGTGTATTGACAGGAGCTCTGTGTTTTCGAATTTATTTCGAGGGAGCCCTGTGTTTTACATTATACTTCCAAGGGCATCTGTTTTAGAGGTCATTAAAAGGGGTCTGTGTATTTGAGGGTATAATTACAGGGGGTTCTGTTTTAAGGATTATTTGAATTGAGCTACGTATTTTACAGGTTATTGAAAGGGGTCTCTGTTTTAGGGTTTGTTTGCAGGAGGCTGTTTATTTATGGGTAGCTTTGTCTT
>NC_063375.1:7246150-7246756 GCF_021869965.1 Rhincodon typus
GACTTCAATGTTGATGCTGTTTTGACTGACATGCTTATTTCACTCCGATAAGCACTTCAGAAGAACAAAATCTGAACTTCACCACAAGACTCAAGTTTTTATGTTGGTTTGACGAACATGCTTATTTGAGTGAGATAAGCACTTCAGAAAACCAAAATCGGAACTTCACCAAATGACTCAAATTTTGATGTCGGTTTGACTAACATGATTATTGGAGTGAGATAAACACTTCAGAAGTCAAAAATCTCAACTTCACCAAAGGACCTGACTTTGGACGCTGGTTGGACTAAAATGCTTATTTCAGTGAGATAAGCACTTTAGAAATCAAAAATCTAAATTTCACCATCTGACTTAATTTTTGATGCAGTTTTGACTAACATGCTTATTTAACTCAGATAAGCACTTTAGAAGACCAAAATCTCACTTCACCAAAAATGTTAGTTTTTGAAGTTGCTTTGATTGACAGGCGTATTTCATGAGGTATGCACGTCAGAAGAACAAAATCTCAACTTCACCAAATGACTCAAATGTTGATGTTGGGTTGAATAGCATGCTTATTTCAGCGATTTAAGCACTTCAGAAGTCAAAAATCTCAACGTCAACAAA
>NC_063375.1:7247256-7272043 GCF_021869965.1 Rhincodon typus
ACACCTCCACTTTACCATGGACGTCCAGTCCCTATACACCTGCATTCCCCATATAGATGGCCTAAATGCTCTCCGCTTCTTCCTGTCCCGCAGGCCCAACCAGTCCCCCTCCACTGACACCCTCATCCGCCGAGCCGAACTTGTCCTCATCCTCAACAACTTCTCTTTCAATTCCTCCCACTTCCTACAGACAAAGGGGGTGGCCATGGGTACCCGCATGGGCCCAAGCTATGCCTGCCTCTTTGCAGGTTAGGTGGAACAATTCCTCTTCCGGAGCGACAGTGGCCCTAAACCCCACCTCTTCCTCCGTTGCATTGATGACTGTATGGGCGCTCCCTCATGCTCCACGAGGAGCTAGAGCAGTTCATCCACTTCACGAACACCTTCCACCCCAATTTTAAGATCACCTGGACCATCTCTAATACCTCTCTCTCCTTCCTGGACCTCTCTGTTGCCATCTCTCGCAACCACCGAGAAACTGATATCCATTTCAAGCCCACCGACTCCCACAACTACCGAGAATACACCCCCTCCCACCCACCTTCCTGCAAAAATGCCATCCCCTATTCCCAATTCCTTCACCTCCACCGCATCTGCTCCCAGGATGAGGCATTCCACTCCCGTACATCTCAGATGTTCTCGTTTTTCAAGGACTGCAACATCCCCCCTCAGGATTCGAGAACGCCCTCGACCGTGTCTCCCGCATTTCCCGCAACTCATCCCTCACACCCCCACCCGGCAATAACAACCAAAACAGAAGCCCCCTCGTCCTCACGTACCAGGCCACCAACCTCCTGATCCAACGCATCATCCTCCGAAACTTCCGCCATCTGCAATCCGACCCCACCACCGAAGACATTCTTCCCTTACCACCATTATCTGCTTTCTGGAGGGACCACTCTGTCCGTGACTCCCTTGTCCGCTCCACACTCCCCTCCAGCCCCACCACACCGGGCACTTTTCCCTGCAACCGCAGGAGGTGCTACACCTGCCCCTACACCTCCCCCCTCACCTCCATCCCAGGCCCCAAGAAGACTTTCCACATCAAGCAGATGTTCACCTGCACATCTGCTACCGTGTTATACTGCATCCGCTGTTCCCGTTGTGGCCGCCTCGACATCGGAGAAACCCAGCGGAGGCTTGGGGACCGCTTTGCAGAACACCTCCGCTCGGTTTGCACGAAACAACTGCACCTTCCAGTTGCGAACCATTTCAACTCCACCTCCCATTCCTCAGACGGCATGTCAATCCTGGGCCACCTGCAGTGACACAACGATGCCACCCGAAAGTTGCTGGAACAGCAACTCATATTCCGGTTGGGAACGCTGCAGCCCAATGGTATCAATGTGGACTTCACAATCTTCAAAACCTCCCCTCCCAATACCGCATCCCAAAACCAGCCCAGCTAATCATCGCCTCCCTAACCTGCCCTTCCTCCCACCTATCCCCTCCTCCCACCTCAAGCGCCACCCCCATTTCCCACCAACTAATCTCATCCCGCCCCCATGATCTGTCCGTCCTCCCTGGACTGCCCTATCTCCTCCCTAACTCCGCACCTACACTCACCTTTACTGGTTCCATCTCCTCCTCTTTGACCTGTCTGTCTCCTCTCCACCTATCTTCTCCTCCATCCATTTTGTATCCGCCTCCCCCTCTCTCCCTATTTATTTCAGAACCTCCTTTCTCTCTCCCATTTCTGGAGCAGGGTCTGGGCCCGAAACGTCAGCCTTCCTGCTCCTCTGCTGCTTGGCCTGCTGTGTTCATCCAGCTCGACACCTTGTTATATCAGATTCTCCTGCATCTGCAGTTCCTACTATCTCTGCTAACGCAGAAAACTTGTTTGATGTCCTGCAAGATATTCAAGTCCTGGGAGAAGGTTGCTGAGGGCTGATTAATATTATGCTTTTTCATAGCATCGGTTGACACGATGGTATTGTTCTGAATTATGAGAAAATTAACACAAACTCATGGATAGCCTCTGATGGAGACACAGGTTTGGCAACTATTTGCAAAATAAGGCCGTGGGGATTAAAACTGTGAAAAGGCAGTAAATCGGGTGGAAGGAACATTTAATAGTAAAAAGTATGACAAGAGCGCAGTTTTATGAATGAATGAAATGCGGTAATAGTAAACATAGTACGCTAGTAAGTGGTCAGTAAAGTTATGAATGAATGAGAGCGCGAGCGTGGTAATATGGAGCGCTTGTGGGTGCATTGCTAAAGAGGACCTTTAGTTCAACAGTAAAGAGGCTTGCACTAGTAATTATTTACCAAAATTCACTGGACTCTCGGGTGGTTCCCGCAGATTGGAAAACAGCCAATTTGACGCCACTGTTTAAAAAAGGAAGTAGACAAAAAGCAGGTAACTCTCGGCCAGTTAGCTGAACTTCGGTTGTGGGGAAAATGTATGAATCCATCATTAAGGAAGATAATAGCAAGACAACTGGATATAAATTGTCCCATTGGGAACACCCAGCATGAGTTCATGAAGGGTAGGTCATGTTTATCTAACTTGGTGGAATTCTTTGAGGACATTACTTGCATGGTGGACAATGGGGAACCTGTGGATGTCGTGTATCTGGATTTCCAGAAGGCATTTGACAAGGTGCCAGACCAAAGACTGCTACATAAGATAAAGTTGCACGCTATTACAGGTAATGTATTGGCATGGATAGAGGATGATTGACGAGTAGAAAATAAAGAGTAGGGGTAAATGGGTGTTTTTCTGGTTGGCGGTCAGTGGCTAGTGGTGTGCCTCAGGGATCAGTGTTGGGACTGCAATTTTTACAATTTACATAGATGATTTGGAGTTGGGCCTAAGTGTGGCGTGTCAAAATTTACAGATGACACTGAGATGAGCGGCAGAGCAAAGTGTGCAGAAGACACTGAAAGTCTGCAGAGGGATATATAGTCTAACTGAGTGGGCAAAGTTCTGACAGATGGAGTACAATGTCGATAAATGTGAGGTCATCCATTTTGGTAGGAATAACAACAAAATGGACTGTGGTTTAAATGGTAACAAATTGCAGCATGCTGCTATGCAGAGGGACTTGGGTGTCCTTGTGCATGAATCGCTAAATGTAGTATTGCAGGTGCAGCAGGTAATTAAAAAGACAAAGAGAATTTTGTCTGTCATTGCTGGAGGGATGGAATTTAAAAACAGGGAGGTAATGTTGCAGCTGTATAGCGTCCTGGTGAGGCCGCACCTGGATTACTGTGTGCAGTTTTGTTCTCCTTAGTTGAGAAAGGATATACTAGCACTGGACGGGGTGCAGAGGAGATTACTCGGTTGATTCTAGAGTTGAGAGGTTTGGAATATGAGGAGAGACTGAGTACGCTGGGATTATACTCATTGGAATTCAGAAGAATGAGGGGAGATCTTATCGAAACATACAAGATTATGAAGGGAATAGATCAGGTGGAGGCAGGGAGATTATTTCCACTAGATGTTGAAACTAGGATAGGGGGCATCCCCTCAAAATGAAAGGGAGCAGATGTAGGACTGAGGACAGGAGGGTTGTGAATCTGTGGAACTCCCTGCCCAGTGAAGCGGTTGAAGGTCCCTCGCTGAATGTTTTTAAGGCAAGGCGAGATAAATTTATGAACAGTAAAGGAATTAAGTTTAATGGTGAGCAGGCGGGTAAGTGGAGCTGAGTCTCAAAAAGATCAGCCATAATCCTATTGAATACCGGGGCAGGTTCGCGGGGCCAGCTGTCCTACTCCTGCTCTTAGTTCTTATGTTCTTATGTTATAATATTATAGTGCCTCACAAAAACAACTGAAAAGGATATTTTAAGGCGATTGACCCTGCATTACTGAAGACGTGCGAGCCAGAGGTTCTGAGGAAGGATCACCTGACCCGAAACGGTAACTCTGTTTTTTCCCTCGCAGATGCTGCCAGACTTATTGAGCTTTTCCAGCAACTTTGCATTTTTTCCTGATTTGCAGCATCCGCACTTCTTCCGGTTTTTACTATGTGTTTTGGTATTTATTTACAGGGGGTTCTTTATTTATAGCTGGCTCTGTCTTTTAGGGTCTATTTGTAAGGGGCCTTGTTTTACGGATAATTTACAGGTCGGCTTGATGTTGGGGTGAATTGACAGGTGCACTGTGTTTTCGACTTTATTTAGAGGGAGCCCTTTGGTTTACATTCTACTTCCTCGGGCATCTGTTTTAGAGGTCATTTAAAGGGGTCTGTGTATTTGAGGGTATTGGGGGTTCTGTTTTAGGGATTATTTGAATTAAGCTCCTTGTTTTACTGGTTATTGAAAGGGGTCTCTGTCTGAGGGCTTGTTTACAGGCGTCTCTGAGCGTTTATTTACTGGAGGCACACAGTTTAAGGGAGGATTAGCGGGGTGCACTGTGTTTCAGGGTTAATTTACAAGGAGCTCTACATTTGACATGTAATTTACATGGGGCTCTGTCTTTTATTGCTTCTTACTGGGGGCTCTGTTTTACATTTTAATTCCTGAGGAGCCCTTCTTAGGTTATATGTAAAGGCGTCTCTGTGCTTGAGAGTGTAGTTACAGGTAGCTCTGTTTTCATCATTTGTTTAAATGAGGATCTGCGTCGGAGATTATTTACAGAAAGCTTTGTGTTTCAGGCTTCATTTACAGGGATGTCTCTGTTTTTTGGTGTACATGCACGATGCTGTGTATTTTTGGGATTATTTATAGTGAGCTCCGTGTTTTACAGGTTACTGAAAGGGGTCTCTGTTTTAGGGTTTGCTTGCAAGAGGCTGTTGATTTATAGGTAGCTTTGTCTTTTCAGGTTATTTGTAAGGGGACCTGTTTTACGGATAATTTACAGGTCGGCTTGATGTTGGGGTGATTTGACAGGTGCTCTGTGTTTTCGACTTTATTTAGAGGGAGGCCTGTGTTTTGAATTCTACTTCCTAGGATACTGAAAGGCGTCTCTGTTTTAGGGTTTGTTTGCAAGAGGCTGTTTATTCATAGGTAGCGTTGTCTTTTTAGGGTTATTTGTAAGGGGCCCTGTCTTACGGATAATTTACAGGTGGGATAAGTGTTGGGATGTAATTAAAGGTGTTCAGTGTTTTCGGATTTATTTAGACGTAGCCCTGTGTTTTACCTTATACTTCCTGGGCTATGTGTGTTCGAGTTCATTTAAAGGGGTTTGTGTATTTGAGCGTATAATTACAGGTGGCTCTGTTGTTGAAGTTTGTTTAAATAGGACTCTGTGTTTTAGGTGTTATTTACAGTGAAGTCCACGTCTTACGGCTTATTGAAAGGGGTCTCTGTGTTTGAGGGCCTCTGTGCATGCGGCTCCGTGTTTGAGGGCCAGGAGTACGGCTGAAACTGGGTTCGGTTTGAGCCTGAGGCTATGGTTAGTGTCGGATGAGGCTAGCGTTCGGGCTGAGGCTTATGGTTTGGGTTAGCCTTTGAGCTGAAGTTATTGTTTCGGGCTTACGCGAGGGTTAGCTTTCGGGCTGAATCGAGGGTTAAGGTTAGGGATATTTCTGAGAGTAGGGAGAAAGAAAGAAGCTCCGCATACCCAGAGCCGGAGGGAGAGCACCTACGTATTCTACAGGAGACTCGAGATGTATTGTAAACTTAACAGGTCAAATAGTATTACGGATTCATATGATCCCATTACCAGGAGGCACTGCCACAGAACTGACCCGCTGACAATGAGGAATTTGCCTGGTCCAGGCAAGTATTGAAGCACTGTCAGAGGGACAGAACTGCTGGAGAGCATTATAATCAGAGAATCAATACGGAGATAGCCTCATTGTAAGAGGGTCAGAACTGAGGAAGTGCCTCACATTCATAGGGTCTGTAATGAGGTAATGCAGCAGTACCAGAGGGTCAGAACTGTTGGGGAACATTCTTGTGAGACGGTCAATACTGAGGAAATGTCTTATTCTCAAGGGGTTAGACTTGTGGGAGTGCCACACGATTGCAGCACTGTGACAATGTCAGACTGAGGCACTCCCTCATTGTCAGACAGTCAGTACTGACATAGCTTCAGTACTGAAGCAGTGCCTCATTCTTAAATGGTCTGTGCTGAGGTATTGCAGCAGTGTCAGTGGGTCAGAACTGTGGGAGTGTATCAGTCATAGTGTCAAGACTGAGACTGAGACTTACTCTAAATTCTTATTGGGTGAGTGCTGCAGAACTAAATTACATAATTTTTAAAAATGAGGCATCGGCTGAATGTGATCCTTTGACAATTATGCACTCCTTCAGTACTGACACTACAACATAGGGGGACATCGTCAAGCGTACCCTCTGACAATGAGGCATTCTCTCAGGTCAATGATCTTTAATTGTAAACTCATCTGTAATACTATTTGACCTGTTCAGTTTACAATACATCCCGAGTCTCCTGTAGAATATGCAGTTGTTCTCCCTCTGGTTCTGTCTCTGAGTATGCGAAGCTGCTTTCTTTCTCCCTGCCCCCAGAAATCACCCTACCCCAAACCTTAACCCGAGATTCAGCCCTAACGCTAACCCTTGCGTAAGCTCTGAGCTTAATCTCAGGCCAAACCCTAACCCTAACCTTCGCCTCAGGCCGAACACAAACCATAACACTCAGCCCCAGCGCGGACCCTAACCTCACCTCTAACGCTAGCCTCAGCCCGCGACAAAAGCCCTCAAACACCAGCCCCCTGTAAATACACCCTGAGAAACCCCTTTCAACGCGGAGCTCACAGTAAATAACCCATAAAACACAGAGCCCCATTTAAACCAATCTTAAAAACAAAGACCCCTGTAATTATACCCCCAAATACACGGACCCCTTTAAATGAACTCTAACACACCACCCAGGAAGTAGAAGGTAAAACATAGAGCTCCCTGTTAATAAATCTGAAAACACTGAGCACCTGTAAATACACCCCACACTCAGCCCACGTGTAAATTATTCGTAAGACAGGGCCCCTCACAAATAAACTTTGAAAAGAAAGACGTACCGATAAATAACAGTCTCCGGTAAATAAACCCGAAGACAGAGACGCCTTTCAGTAACCTGTAAAACACAGATCACTATGAATAATCCCGAAAACACAGGGCATCGTGTACAGATAACCTAAAACACAGACATCCCTGTAAATGAACTCTGAAACACACAGCCTCCTGTATATATCTTCGACGCAGTGTCATTTGAAAAAATGCTAATAACAGAGCCACCAGTAAATATACCCTTAAAAACAGAGACACCTCTATATATAACCGAAGAAAGGTCCCTCAGGAAATAAAGTGTAAAAGACACAGCCCCCAGTAAGAAATCATAAAAGACCTGGTCCCCTGCAAATAAAGTGTAAAATGTACAGCTCCCAGCAAATAAACCCTGAAACAGTGACCCCTGCAATTCCTCCCTAAAACTAAGCCTCCTGCAAATAAACTCTCAGAGGCGACCCGAAAACAAAGAGCCTCCAATTAATAAAGCCTAAAACAGAAGCCCAATGTAAATCAACACTAAATAACACAGCGCCCAGTACAGCACGACGAATTGTTCGGATTGAGATAGTACATCATATTCTGAGGCAACGCCTCTTTGACAAAAAGTCAGTGATGGGGAGGTGTAATGTTGTCTGATGGTCATTGTTGAGGTAGCGCTTCATTGTAATAGGGTCAGAATTGAGGGAGCGCCTCATTGTACTAGGGTCAGGATTAAGGGAGGGCCTCATTGTCAGCGGGTCAGGACTGAGGGAGCGACTCATTGTACGCGGGTCAGGACTGAGGGAGGGCCTCAGTGTCAGCGGGTCAGGACTGAGCTATTTGAGGTAGGGCAGTGAAGGGTATCGGTACTTTTATTCTTTCAAATTTAGAGAATGCCAGCAAGATTATCAACCCTATTTGATTTGATTGGGTTGGTAATTATTTAATGACAGCAGAAAGTTCAGTAGCCTGATTACCGCGGCTGGCTCTTGAGATTTCACTATTGCCGGTTTAATCATTCTTTCATTCAATTTCACGGAAGCGCTATTTTGAGAGTAGCTTTCTTAAAGTGAATGCGGACCCTATTCAATATGTATCTAACAGAGACGTGGTAATGCAGAAAACTTGTTTGATGTCCCGCAAGGTATTCAAGTCCTGGGAGATGTTTGTTGAGGGCTGATTAATATTATAATTTTTCATAGTTTCGTGTGACACGATGGATGGGATTGTATTGTTCTGAATAGATCAGAAAATTAACACATATTCAGGGATTGACTCTGATGTAGACACAAGTTTGGACACTGTTTGCAATAAGTGTTCAAACTGTGATAAGGCAGTAATGGGGTGGAAGGAACATTTTAATTTCGTCTCCCTTCATTAGTGAAAAGTGCGGCAAGATGGCAGTTTTATGAATGAATGAATAAAATGCGGTAATAGCAAACACAGCACGCTAATGAGGGGTCAGTAAAGTTATGAATGAATGAGAGCGCCAGAATGGTCATATTAGCGCTTGTGGGTGCAGTGGTAAAGGGGACGTTTCGTACAACAGTAATTGGCTTATGATATAGTGTCACACAAAAACCACAGAAAAGGATATTTTAAGGCGATTGACCCTGTATTACTAAAGACACGCCAGCCAGACTCCGGAAGCCTTGTTAAGTGCTAACCGATATGAGTAAACAGGGCAGACCACAGGATATTCAGGGGGAAAGGTTCTAAGATAAGCAAGTGACCGCATGAGCGAACGGGTACCACGTGTTTGAATCCGACTGGTAAATATGTGATGCACAACCATTTGATGTAACTGACTGCCGAGTCAATTGAAATCAGAAGGAACTGCAGATGCTGTAAATCAGGAACAAAAACAAAATTGCTGGAAAAGCTCAACAGGTCTGGCAGCATTTGTGAAGGCCAAAACAGTTAACGTTTCGGGTTTGTGAATCAGGTGCTCTGTGTTTTGGATTATTTACAGGGGACTCTGTTTAAGGGTTTCTTTACAGAGGTCTCTGTGTTGTTTGGTTTCTTACCAGCTTCTCTGTCTTCTACATTTTACTTCCCGAGGCACTTTTCTTATGTTATATTTAAAGGGGTCTCTGTGCTTCAGTGTATTTACAGGGGGCTCTTTTTCACGTTTGTTTTCGCGTCGGAGATCACTTACAGAAGGCTTTGTGTTTCATGGTTCATTCACAGGGATGTCGATGTTTTAGGAATTATTGATAGTGATCTCCGTGTTTTACAGTTAATTGAAAGGGGTCTCTGTCTTCGGGTTTCTGTACGGGGTATCTGTGTCTTCGGGTTTCTGTACCCGAGTATCTATGTCTTCGGTTAGGAGTAGGGTTAAAGCGAGGTTCGGTTTAGGACTAAGGCTATGGTTAGTGTAGGGATGAGGCTTGCGTTATAGGGCTAAGGGTAGGTGTTAGGGCTGAGGCTAGCGTTAGAGGTAAGGTTAGGGTCAGCGTTGGGACTGAGGGTTATGGTTTGGGTTAGGCCTGAGGTTCGGATTTGGGTTGAGGTTGGACTTAGGGTTTACCTGAGGGTTAGCGTTCGGGCTGAATCGAGGTTTCGGGTTACGGTTAACGCTATTTCTGAGGGTAGTATGGAAGAAAGCAGCTTCGCATACCCAGAGGCAGAGCCAGAGTGAGAGCAACTGTGTATTCTACAGGAGACACGGGAAGTATTGGAAACTTAACAGGTCAAATAATATTACAGATTAGTTTACAATTAAAGATTATTGTCCTGAGGGAATGCTTCATTGTCAGAGGGTCTGCCTGAGGCTGTCCCACTTTGTTGTAGGTCAGTACTGAAGGAGTGCAACATTGTCAGAGGATGAAATTCAGGACTTTACCATTCACTGTATAAATCCTACCTCGGTTTGACTTTCCAAAGTGCACACCTGTATCTGTATACAATTGTATTTATCAATGCTCAGCCCACTTTCCCATCTGATCGAGAAGCCTCTGTAAATTATGGTAACCTTCTTTGCTATCAATGACATTTCCTACTTTTGCATTATCCACAAACTTACTCATCATGCCTTGTACATTCACATTCAGATCATTCACATAAGTAACAAATAACAAAGGTCCCATCACCGACCCCTGTGGCACACAACTGCTGCAATACCTCCAGTGTGGACCCTTTCACAATGAGGCACTGCTTCAATCCTGAAGCTCTGACAGTACTGACTATCTGACAATGAGGCACTCCCTCAGTCTGACATTCTCACAGTGCTGCATACTTGTCGTATTCCAACAAGTCTGACCCCTTCAGAATGAGACACTGCCTCAAGATTGACCCTCTCATAATAATGCACCCCAACAGCTCTGACCCTCTGGTGCTGCTGCATTACCTCAATACAGACCATATACACGTGAGGCACTTCCACAGTTCTCACCCGCCTACAATGAGGCGCTACCTCATTCTTGACTCTCTGACTCTCCAGCAGTTCTATCCGTCTGACAGTGCTTCAGTGCTGGCCTGGAACAGCTAACAGGGTCTCATTTTCCTCATTGATACGAGGAACTTCAGATGCTGGAGAATCTGAGATAACAAGGAGTAGAGCTGAATGAACACAGCAGGCCAAGCAGCATCAGAGGAGCAGGAGGGCTGACATTTCGGGCCTCGACCGTTCTTCAGAAATGGGGGAGGGGAAGGGGATTCTGAAATAAATAGGGAGAGAGGGAGAGGCGGATAGAAGATGGATACAGGAGAAGATAGTTGTAGAGGAGACAGACAGGTCAAAGAGGCGGGGCTGGAGCCAGTAAAGGTGAGTGTCGGTGGGGAATTAGAGAGGAGGTGTGTCAGTCCAGGGAGGACGGACAGGCCAAGGGGGCGGGATGAGGTTAGTAGGTAGGAGATGGGAATGGGGCTTGAAGTGGGAGGAGGGGATAGGTGGGAGGAAGGACCGGTTGGGGAGGCGGGGACGAGCTGCGCTGGTTTTGGGATGTGGTAAGGGGAGGGGAGATTTTGAAGCTTGTGAAGTCCACATTGATAACATTGGGCTGCAGAGGTACTAAGTGGAATATGAGTTGCTGTCCTGCAACCTTCGGGTGGCATCGTTGTGGCACTGCAGGAGGCCCAGCATGGATATGTCGTCTGAGGAATGGGAGGGGGAGTTGAAATGGTTAGCGACTGGGAGGCGCAGTTGTTTAGTGCGAGCCGAGAGTAGGTGTTCTGCAAAGCGGTCCCCAAGCCTCCGCTTGGTTTCCCCCGATGTCGGGGAGGCCACAACGGGAACAGCGGATGCAGTATACCACATCTGCTTGATGTGGAAAGTCTTCTTGGGGCCTGAGTTGGGGTTGAGGGGGGAGGTGTAGGGGCAGTTGTCCCAATTCCTGCGGTTGCTGGGAAAAGTGTCGGGTGTGGTGGGGCTGGAGGTGAGTGTGGAGTGGTCCCTCCAGAAAAGAGATAAGGTTAGGGAGGGAAAATGCCTTTGGTGGTGGGGTCGGATTGCAGATGGCAGAAGTGTCGGAGATGCTGCCAGACCTGCTGAGCTTTTCCAGCAACTATGTTTTTGTCCTGATTTTGCTGCATTCGCAGTTCCTTTAGTTTTTACTGTGTTTTAGTGTTTATATATAGGGGACTCTGTACTTCAGAGTTTACACACTGGGGCTCCTGTATTTTAGGGTTGATGCAACAGGGGGTGATGAATTTATTTTGACTAACGTGCTCATTTCAGCGAGATAAGCATATCAGAAGACGAAAATCTCACCTTCACCAGATGACCTAACATTTGATGCTGGTTAAATTAAAATGCTTATTTCAGCGAGTTAAGCACCTCAGAAGCTAAAAATCTGAACTACACCAAATCACACAATTTTTTATGTTTGTTTGACGAACATGCTTATTTCAGCAAGTTGAGCACTTCAGAAGATCAAAATCTCAACTTCACCAAATGATACAACTTTTGATGTTGTTTTGATTAAGGTGCTTAATTCAGCGAGATAAGCATCGCAGAAGACCAAAATCACAACTTCAGCAAGACACTCAACGTTTTATGCTGTTTTGACAACATGCTTATTTCAGTGAGATAAGCACGTCAGAAGACCAAAATCTGAACTTCACTAAATGACTCAAATTTTGATGTTCGATTGACCAAAAGGCTTCCGCCAGTGAAATAAGCACTTCAGAAGTGAACAATCTCGACTTCACCAAATGACTCAAGTTTTGATGGAGTTTTGAGTAACATGCATATTTGAGTGTGATAAGCACTTCAGAAGGCCAAGATAAGAACTTCACCAAATGACTCAATTTTTTATGCTGTTTTGACTAACATGCGTACTTCAGTGAGACAAGCACTTCAGAAGTCAAAAAGCTTAACGTCAACAAATGACTTTATTTTTGATGCTGTTTTGACTGACATGCTTACTTCACTCAGATAAGCACGTCAGAAGAGCAATATCTGAACTTCACCAAATGAGTTAGTTTTTGATGTTGGTTTGAATGACATGCTTATTTCACTGAGATAAGCACGTCAGAAGATCAAAATCTCATCTTCAAAAAATGAATCAACTTTTGATTTTGTTTTGACTAACATGCTTATTTCAGCGGGTTAAGCACTTCAGAAGGCAAAAATGTCAACTTCACCAAATGACTCTATTTTTGATGCTGTTTGGATTAAAATGCTTCTTTCAGCGAGTGAAGCACTTCAGAAGTCCAAAATCTGAACTTCACAAAATGACTCAAGTTTCCATGTTTGTTTGACTAACATGCTTAATGGAGTGATATAAACACATCAGTATTCCAAAATGTCAACTTCATCAAATGACTGAATTATTGATGCTGTTTTGACTAACACGCTTATTTTACTCAGATAATCACATCGGAAGACCTGCATCTCAACTTCATCAAATGAGTTGGTTTATGATGTTGGTTTGAATGACATGTTCTTTTATTTGAGATAGTTTCGTCAGAAGATCAAAATCTCAACTTCACCAAATGAATCAACTTTTGCTATTCTTTTGACTAACATGCATATTTGAGTGAGATAAGCACTTCTGAAGGCAAAAATCTCATCTTCACCAAATGACTTAATTTTTCATGCTGGTTGGATTAAAATGCTTATTTCAGCGAGTTAAGCACTTCAGTAGACAGAAATCTGAACTTCACCAAACGACTCAAATTTTGATGTTGTTTGACAAACATGCTTATTTGAGATAGATAAGCTTATCAGAAACTAAAATCGCAACTTCACAAAAGCATTCAACTTTTGATGCTGCTATGACTAAAATGTTTATTTCAGTGAGAGAAGCACTTCAGAAGTCAAAAATCTCAGCTTCACCAAATGACTTAATTTTTCATGCTGTTTTGACTAATGTACTTATTTCAGTGAGACAAGCACTTCACAAAACCAAAATCTGAACTTCACAAAATGAATCAAGTTTTGATGTTGGTTTGACTAACATGATTATTTGAGTGAGAAAAGCACTTCAGAATTCAAAAATCTCAACTTCACCAAAGGACCTAACTTTGGACGCTGGTTGGACTAAAATGCTTATTTCAGTGAGATAAGCACTTCACAAATCAAAAATCTCAACTTCACCATCTGACTTAATTTTTGATGCAGTTCTGACTGACATCCTTATTTAACTCAGGTAAGCACTTCAGAAGACCAATATGTCACTTCACCAAAAATGTTAGTTTTTGATGTTGATTTGAAAGACATGCTTATTTCATGAGGTAAGCACTTCAGAAAACCAAAATCTCAACTTCACAAAATGACTCAATTTTTGATGTTGTTTTGACTAACATGCTTATTTCAGAGAGTTAAGCACTTCAGAAGGCGAAAATCTCAACTTCACCAAAAGACACAACTTTTGATGCTGGTTGGTTTAAAATGCTTATTTCAGCGAGTTCAGCCCGTCAGAACACCAAAACCTGAACTCAACCAAATGACTCTAGTTTTGATGATGGATGGACTAACATGCTTATTTCAGCGAGATAAGCATATCAGAAGACTAAAATCTCAACTTCACCAAAGGACATAACTTTTGATGCTGGTTTGACAAAAAAAAATGCTTATTTCAGTGAGATGAGCACTACAGAAGTCAAAAATGTCAACTTCATCAAATGACTTGATTTTTGATGGTAGTTAAACTAAAATCCTTATTTCAGTGAGTTAAGCACTTGAGAAGACTGAAATCTGAACTTCACCAAATGACGCAATTGTTAATGTTGTTTTGATTAACATGCTTTTTTGAGTGAGATAACCAATTCAGAAGTCAAAAATCTCAACTTCACCAAATGACTCAACTTTAGATGTAGTTTTGACTGATACACGTATTTGAGTGCGATATGCACTTCAGAAGGTAAAAATCTCAATGCCATTTGGTGAAGGTGAATTTTTTGATTTCTGAAGTTCTTGTCTCACTTAAATAAGCATGTTAGTCAAACAAGCATCAAAACTTGAGTCATTTGGTGAAGTTCAGATTTTGGTCTACTGAAGAGGTTTCCTCGCTGAAATAAGCATTTTATTCCAACCAGCATCAAAAGTTGAGTCATTTGATGAAGTTGAGATTTTAGCCTCTGAAGTGCTTAAATCGTTGAAATAAGCATGTTAGTCAAACCAACATCAAAACTTGAGTCATTTGGTGAAGTTCAGATTTTGGTTTTCTGAATTGCTTATCTCACTGAAATAAGCATGTTAGTCAACACAGCATCAACATTGAAGTCATTTGCTGAAGTTGAAATTTTTGATCTTCTGAAGTGCTTATCTCGCTCAAAACAGCATTGCTGTTAGTCAAAACAGCATTAAAAAATAATTCATTTGGTGAAGTTCAGATTTTGGTCTTCTGAAGTGCTTATCTCACTCAAGTATGCGTATTATTCAAAACAACATCAAAACTTGAGTCATTTGGTGTAGTCGAGATTCTTCACTTCTGAAGTGCTTATTTCACTGAAGGAAGACTGTTAGTCAATCCAACATCAAAAATTGAGTCATTTAGTGAAGTTCATATTTTGGTCTTCTGAAGTGCTCTTCCCACTGAGATAAGCATGTTAATCAAAAAAGCTTAAAAGGTTGAGTGTCTTGTTGAAGTTGAGATTTTGGTCTTCTGCTATGCTTATCGAGTTAAAAAAAAAACACGTTCGTCAAAACAATGTCAAAAGTTCTGTCTTTTGGTGAAGTTGAGATTTTCATCTTCTGAAGTGCTTCATTCGCTGAAATGAGCATGTTACTCAAACTAACATCGAAATTGAGCCATTTGATGAAGTTGACAGTTTTGACTTCGGTCGTGCTCATCTCACTGAAATAAGCATTTTTTGTCTAACCAGCATCAAAAGTTATGTCCTTTGGTGAAGCTGAGATTTTCGTCTTCTGATATGCTAATCTCGCTGAAATAAGCATGTTCGTCAAACCATCATCAAAACTAGAGTCATTTGGTGGAGTTCAGGTTTTGGTGTTCTGAAGAGCTGAACTCGCTGAAATAAGCATTTTAAACCAACCCAGCATCAAAAGTTATGTCCTTTGGTGAAATTGAGATTTTGGTGTTCTGATATGTTTATCTCGCTGAAATAAGCATATAAGTCAAAACAACATCAAAAGTTGAGTCATTTTGCGAAATTGAGATTTTCATATTCTGAAGTGCTTGCCTCATGAAATAAGCATGTCATTCAAATCAACATCAAAAACTAACATTTTTGGTGAAGTGTTATCTTGCTCTTCTGAAGTGTTTATCTGAATTAAATAAGCATGTTCGTCAAAAATGCAACAAAAACTAAGTCAGATGCTGAAGTTGAGATTTTTGATTTCTGAACTGCTTATCTCACTGAAATAAGCATGTTAGTCAAACCAACATTAAAACTTGGGTCATTTTGTGAAGTTCAGATTTTGGACTTCTGAAGTGCCTAACTCGCTGAAATAAGCATTTTGATCCAACCAGCATCAAAAGTTGAGTCATTTGGTGAAGTTGAGATTTTGGCCTTCAAAAATGCTTAACCAGCTGAAATAAGCAATTAGCCAAAACAACATCAAAAGTTGAGTCAGTTGGTGAAGTTCAGATTTTGATCTTCTGACGTGCTTAACTCAATGAAATAAGCATGTCATTCAAACCAACATCAAAAACTAACTCATTTGGTGAAGTTCAGATTAAGGTATGATGTGCTTATCTGAGTGAAATAAGCATGTTAGTCGAAACAGCATTAAAAATTAAGTCATTTGGTGAAGTTGAGATTTTTGATTTCTGATGTGCTTATCTCACTCAAGTAAGCATGTTAGTCTCACTCACATCAAAAGTTGAGTCATTCAGTGAAGTTCTTATTTTGGCCTTCTGAAGTGCTTATCTCACTCAAATATGCATGTTACTCAAAACAACATCAAAACTTGAGTCATTTGGTGAAGTTCAGATTTTAGTCTTCTCAAGTGCTTAATTCACTGAAATAAGCATTTTATTCTAACCAGCATCAACAAACATGTCGTTGGATGAAGTTGAGATTTTTGACTTCGGTAGCACTCATCTCACTGAAATAAGCATTTTTTTGGTCAAACCAGCATCAAAAGTTATGTACTTTGGTGAAGTTGAGATTTTAGTCTTCTGATATGCTTTTCTCGCTGAAATAAGCACGTTAGTCAAAACAACATCAAAAGTTGAGTCATTTTGTGAAGTTGTGATTTTGATCTTCTGAAATGCTTATCTTACTCAAATAAGCATGTTAGTCAAATCACCATAAAAACTGGAGTCATTTGATGGAGTTCAGGTTTTGGTGTTCTGAAGAGCTTAATTCGCTGAAATAAGCATTTTCAAGCAACCAGCATCAAAAGTTGTGTCATTTGGTGGAGTTGAGATTTTACTCTTCTGAAATGCTTATCTCGCTGAAATAAGCACGTTAGTCAAAACAACTTCATCAGCCCCTGGTAAATAAACCCTAAAACAGAGGAGCCACAGGGTATAAACCCTAAAATACAGAGCCCCCTGTATAGAATAACTTAAACACAGTAAAAACTAAAGGAACTGCGGATGCAGCAGAATCAGGAACAAAAACATAGTTGATGGAAAAGCTCAGCAGGTCTGGCAGCATCTCTGACACTTCCGCCATCTGCAATCCAACCCCACCGCCAAAGGCAGTTTTCCCTCCCCACCCTTATCTGTTTTCTCTCCGTGACTCCCTTGTCCGCAACAAACTCCCCTCCATCCCCACCACACCCGGCACTTTTCCCTGTAACCGCAGGAATTGCGACACCTGCGCCTACACCGTCCCCCTCAACCCCAACCCAGGCCCCAAGAAGACTTTCCACATCAAGCAGATGTTCACCTGCACATCTGCTAATGTGGTATACTGCATCCGGTCTTCCTGTTGTGGCCTCCTCTACATCGGCGAAACCAAGCGGAGGCTTGGGGACCACTTTGCAGAGCACCTATGCTCGGGTCGCACTTAACAACTGCGCCTCCCAGTCGCGAACCATTTGAACTCCCCCTCACATTCCACAGACGACATGTCCATGCTGGGCCTCCTGCAGTGCCACAACTATGCCACCTGAAGGTTGCTGGAACAGCAACTAATATTCCGCTTGGGAACACTGCAGCCCAATGGTATCAATGTGGAATTCACAAACCTCAAAATCTCCCATCCCCCTACCGCTTCCCAAAACCAGCTCAGCTCGTCCCCGCCTCCCTAACCTGTCCTTCCTTCCACCTATTCCCTCCTCCCACCTCTAGCCCTACCCCCATCTTCTATCTACTAACCTCATCCCGCCCCCTTGATCTGTCCGTCCTTCCTGGACTGACCTATCTCCTCCCTCACTCCACACCGACACTCACCTTTACTGGATCAATCCCCACCTGTTTGACCTGTCTGTCTCCTCTACACCTATCTTCTCCTTTATCCACCTTCTAAACGCCTCTCCCTCTCTCCCTATTTATTTCAGAACCCCTTCCTCTCCCCCGTTTCTGAAGAAGGGTCTAAGCCCGAAATGACAGCCTTCCTGCTCCTCTGATGCTGCTTGGCCTGCTGTGTTCAGCCAGCTCTACAACTTGTTATCTCAGATTCTCCAGCATCTGCAGTTCCGAGTAACAATGAGGAAAACGAGACCCTGTTAGCTGTTCCAGGCCAGTACTGAATTACTGTCAGAGGGATAGAACTGCTGGAGAGTCAGAGAGTCAATAATGAGGTAGTGTCTCATTGTCAGCGGGTGAGAACTGAGGAAGTGCCTCACATGTATAGGGTCTGTGCTGAGGTAATGCAGCACCACCAGAGGGTCAAAACTGTTGTGTGCATTTTTGTGAGATGGTCAATCGTGAGGTAGTGTCTCATTCTAAA
Organism: Rhincodon typus; assembly: GCF_021869965.1. Taxonomy (NCBI): domain Eukaryota; kingdom Metazoa; phylum Chordata; class Chondrichthyes; order Orectolobiformes; family Rhincodontidae; genus Rhincodon; species Rhincodon typus. The sequence continues at coordinate 7,265,408 of NC_063375.1, forward strand.
GGGGTCATACTTGTTGGAGTGCCACAAGATTGGAGCACTGTGAGAATGTCAGACTGAGGGTGTGCCTCATTGTCAGATAGTCAGTACTGTCAGAGCATCAGTATTGAGCAGTGCCTCATTGTCAAAGGGTCCACACTAGAGGTATTGCAGCAGTTGTGTGCCACAGGGGTAGGTGCTGGGACCTTTGTTATTTGTTACTTATGTGAATGAACTGGATGTGAATGTACAAGGCATGATGAGTAAGTTTGTGGATAATGCAAAAGTAGCAGATGTCGTTGATAGCAAAGAAGATTATCAAAATTTACAGAGGCTTCTCGATCAGATGGGGAAGTGGGCTGAGGATTGGTAAATACAATTGTATACAGATACAGGTGTGCACTTTGGAAAGTCAAACCAAGGTAGGATTTATACAGTGACAATGTTGCACCCCTTCAGTACTGACCTACAACAAGGTGGGACAGCCTCAGGTTGACCCTCTGACAATGAAGCATTCCCTCAGGACAATAAACTTTAATTGTAAACTAATCTGTAATATTATTTGACCTCTTAAGTTTACAATACTTCCCGTGCCTCCTGTAGAAAACGCAGTTGCTCTCCCTCTCGCTCTGCCTCTGGGTATGTGAAGCTGCTTTCTTCCATACTACCCTCAGAAATAGCACTAGCCATAACCCTGACCCTAGATTCAGCCCGAACGCTAAATCTGATGTAAACCCTAAGTCCAACCTCAACCCAAAACCATAACCCTCAGTCCCAACGCTGACCCTAACTTTACCTCTAACTCTAGCCTCAGCCCTCACACCTACCCTCAGCTCTATAACGCAAGCCTCATCCCTACACTAACCATAGCCTTAGTCCTAAACCGAACCTAGCTTCAGCCCTACTCCGAACTTAAGACATAGAGCCTCTGGTACAGAAACCCGAAGGCACAGGTCCCCCTACAGAAACCGAAAGACAGAGACCCCTTTCATTTAACTGTAAAACACGGAGCTCACTATAAATAATCCCTAAAACACAAACATCCCTGTGAATTAACCATGTAACAAAAAGACGCAGAATCTCGTTTGAACAAACGCGAAAAAGAGCCCCTGTAAATACACTCAAGCACAGAGACCCCTTTAGATATCACCTAAGAAAGGTCCCCCGGGAAATAAAATGTAAAAGACAGAGAACCCAGTAAGTAAACATAAAACACAGAGACCTCTGTAAAGAAACCCTGAAACAGAGCCCCCTGTAAATAATCCAAAACACAGAGCACACTGTACACAAACTCTAAACGTTAACTGTTTTTGCCTTCACAAAAGCTGCCAGACCTGCTGACCTTTTCCAGCAATTTTGTTTTTGTTCCTGATTTACAGCATCTGCAGCTCCTTCGGTTTTCTATTAACTGGGCAGTCTGTTAGATCAAATTGTTGTTTATCACATATTTATCAGTCGGATTCAAACACGCGGTACCCGTTCACTCATGTGGTCACTTGCTTATCTTATAACCTTTGCCCCTGAATATCCTGTGGTCTGCCCTGTTTACTCATATCGGTTAGCACTTAACAAGGCTTCCGGAGTCTGGCTGGCGTGTCTTTATGCAGGGTCAATCGCCTTAAAATATCCTTTTCTGTGGTTTTTGTGTTTAACCATATCATAAGCCTCTTTACGGTTGTGCTCAAGGTCCTCTTTACCAATGCACCCACAAGCGCTCCACATGACCACTCTCGCACTCTCATTCATTCATAACTTTAATGACCACTCATCAGCGTACTGTGTCAAAAAACTGCCAGCTTGCCAAAATTTTTACGAACAAAGGGAGACGAAATTAAAATGTTCCTTCCACCCAATTACTGCCTTTTCACAGTTTGAACCCTTGTTGCGAACAGTGTCCAAACTTGTGTCTACATCAGAGTCCATCCCTGAGTATGCGTTAATTTTCTAATCTATTCAGAACAATACGATCCCATCCATCGTGTCACCCGAAACTATGAAAAATTATAATATTAATCAGCCCTCAACAAACGTCTCCCAGGACTTGAATGTCTTGCGGGACATCAAACAAGTTTTCTGCGTTATCACGTCTCTGTTAGACACGTATTGAATAGGGTCCGCATTCACTTGAAGAAAGCTACTCTCAAAATCGCGCTTCCGTGAAATTGAATGAAAGAATGATTAAACCGGAAACAGTGAAATCTCAAGAGCCAGCCGCGGTAATCAGGCGACTAAACTTTCTGCTGTCATTAAGTAATTCCCAACCCAGTCAAATCATACAGGGTTGATAATCTTTCTGGCATTCTCTAACTTTAAAAGAATAAAAGGACCCACACCCTTCATTGTCCTCCTTCAAATATCTCAGTCCTGACCCGCTGGCAATGAGGCCCTCCCTCAGTGCTGACCCGCTGACAATGAGGCGCTCCCTCAGTCCTGACCCGCTGACACTGAGGCCCTCCCTCAGTCCTGACCCGCTGACAATGAGGCGCTCCCCCAGTCCTGACCCGCTGACAATGAGGCGCTCCCTCATTCCTGACCCGCTGACAATGAGGCGCTCCCTCAGTCCTGACCCGCTGATAATGAGGCGCTCCCTCAGTCCTGACCCTAGTACAATGAGGCGCTCCCTCAATTCTGACCCTATTGCAATGAAGCACTAACTCAAGAATGACCATCAGATAACATTTCACCTCCCCATTACTGACTCTTTGTCAAAGAGGCGTTGCCTCAGACGATGAAGTACCATCTCAATCCGAACAATTCGCCGTGCTGTACTGGGGACTGTGTTATTTAGTGTTGATTTACAGTGGGCTTGCGTTTTAGGCTTTACTAATTGGAGGCTCCGTGGTTTAGGGTCGCCTCTGAGAATTTATTTACAGGTGGCTTAGATTTAGGGAGGATTTGCAGGGGGCACTGTTTCAGGGTTTATTTACTGGGAGTTCTATAGTTTACACATTATTTACAGGGGACTCGGTGTTTCATAGTTTCATACAGGGGACTGTGTCTTTTACATTTTATTTCCTGAGCGACCTTTCTTCGGTTATATATAAAGGGGTCTCTGTGCTTAAGGGTGTATTTACAGGGCGCTCTGTTTTTAGCATTTTTTCAAATGAGACTCTGCGTCGGAGGATATATACAGGAGGCTGAATATTTCAGAGTTCATTTACAGGGATTTCTGGTATTTCGGGTACCTGTACACGATGCTCTGTGTTTTAGGGATTATTTATAGTGATCTGTGTTTTACAGGTTACCGAAAGGCGTCTCTGTCTTCGGGTTTATTTACCGGTGACAGTTATTTGTAGGTACGTCTATCTTCTCAAAGTTTATTTGTCAGGGGCCCTGTCTTACGTACAATTTACAGGTGGGCTGAGTGTGGGGTGTAATTACAGGTGCTCAGTGTTTTCGGATTTATTTAGAGGAAGCCCTGTGTTTTACTTTCTACTTCCTGGGTGATGTGTGTTAGATTTCATTTAAAGGGTTATTGAAAGGGGTTTCTGAGGGTGTATTTACCGGGGGCTCGGTGTTTGAGAGCTTTTGTGCAGGGTTGAGGCTAGCGTTAGAGGTGAGGTTAGGGTCAGCGCTGGGGCTGAGTGTTATGGTTTGTGTTCGGCCTGAGGCGAAGGTGAGGGTTAGCGTTTGGCCTGAGGCTCGGATCAGAGCTTACGCAAGGGTTAGCGTTAGGGCTGAATCTCGGGTTAAGGTTTGGGGTAGGGTTATTTCTGGGGGCAGGGAGAAAGAAAGCAGCTTCGCATACACAGAGACAGAACCAGAGGGAGAACAACTGCGTATTCTGCAGGAGACTCGGGATTTATTGTAAACTTAACAGGTCAAATAGTATTGCAGATTAGTTTACAATTAAAGATTATTGTCCTGAGAGAATGCACCCCAACAGTTCTGACCCTCTGGTACTGCTGCATTACCTCATTACAGACCCTATAAATGTGGGGCACTTCCGCAGTTCTGACCATCTTACAATGAGGAGCTCCCTCAGTATTGACTCTCTGATTATAATGCTCTCCAGCATTTCTGTCCCATTTGACCGTGCTTCAAGACTTGCCTGGACCAGGCAAATTCCTCATTGTTAGCAGGTCAGTTCTGTGGCAGTGCCTCCTGGTAATGGGATCATATGAATCTGTAATACTATTTGACCTGTTAAGTTTACAATACATCCCATGTCACCTGCAAAATACGCAGTTGCTCTCCCTCCGGCTCTGGGTATGCGAAGCTGCTTTCTTTCGCCCTACTCTCAGAAATATCCCGAACCTTAACCCGAGATTCAGCCCTCAAGCTAACCCTCGCGTAAGCCCGAAGCCGAACTTCAGCCCAAAGCCTAACCCAAACTATAAGCCTCAGCCCTAACGCGAGCCTCATCCGACACTAACCATAGCCTCACAGTGCAGCACTCCCCTAATATCAAACCCCTGAAAGTGAAGCACTGCATTAATATTGACTATCTGACAGTACAGCCCACCTCGGTGCTGACCCTCCGACAGTGCAGCACTCCCTCATTACTCACCCTTTGATACTGCAGCACACCTTTAATAATGACACTCTGACAGTGTCACACTCCCTTAATATCGGCTCTTCAACAGTGCAGCACTCCCTCACTGATGACACTCTAACAACGCAGCATTCCCTCAGTACTGGCTCTGCAACAGTTCAGCACTCAATCATCACTGACCCTCTGTTAGTGCAGCACACCCCTAATATTGACCCTGTGACAGAGCAGCACTCCCTTAATATTGGTCTTCCGACAGCGTGGCACTTCCTTGATGAAGACACTCTGACAATGCAGTTTTCCCTCACTGCTGATCTTCCGACAGTGCTGCATTCTGTCATCATTGACTCCTTGATAGTGTAGCAACATGCTTCTTTTTGACCCTCCGACAGTGCAGCACTCCCTCTGTACTGACTGCACAACATTAATATTGATCCCCTGACGGGCGGTTCTCTTTCAGTACTCACCCCCGCAAAGGGAAGCTCTCCCTCATCTTTAACCCTCTGACAGTGCAGCACTCCCTTAATATTAACCCACTGCCAGTGTGGCACTCCCTTACAATTGAACTCCTGACAGTGCAGAACTCCAACAAGATGATCCTCTGAGTATCGCACAAACTCAATATTGGCCCTCCAACAGTGTAGCACTCCCTCTGTGCTGACCGTCTGACATTGATACGCTGATAGTGTAGCAATTCCGTCATATTGACTCACTGACACAGCAGAACTCCCTCAGCATTGGCCTTCTGACCGTACTGCACTACTGATCCTTAGGCAGTGCAACGTTCCCTTGATATCAATCTTCTGACATTATAGCACTCCCTCAGTACTAACTGAACGTGCAGCACTCTCTCAGGAGTGATTCTGTGATATTTCAGCACTCCCACATCATTAATCCTCTGACAGTGCAAAACTCCGTTTATATCAACCCTACAACAGTGCACTATTTCCTTAATATTGGACCTCTGATTGTGTAATACTCCCTCAGTGTGATATCCTGACAATGCAGCACTCCCGCAGAAATAACTCTCTGATTAAGCACTTCTTCTGTACTAAATCTTTCAAGATGGAGCATTCTCTCATTACTGACCCTTTGCTGTGCTGGTCTGCCTGAGCACTCACTCGCTGAAGTTGCAGTACTCCATTAATAGTTGCCCTCCGACAGTGCACCACTTCCTTAATATTGACCTTCGATAGTTGAGCACTCCCTTAATATGGACCCTTTGATCGTGCAGCATTCTTTTAATATTTGCCTGTTCACAGTGCAGCACTCCCCTAATATCAAAGCTCTGCGGGTGAAATATTACTTTAATATTGACCAACTGAGAGTGCAGCATTCCCTCGGTGCGAACTCTCTGCCAGTGCAATACTCCCTTATTATCTAACCACAAGCAGTGTGGCACTCCCTGAATGCTGGCCCACCAACAGTGCAGCACTCCCTGAATATTGGCCATCGAGAATGTGGCATCCCCTTAATATTGACTTGTTCGCAGTGCAGTACTCTCCCAATATCAAACCTCTATGAGAGGGTCCGCACTGAGGGAGTGCCCCATTGTCAGTAGGTCAATTGTGAGGCAGTGCCACTTTGTCAGAGGGTTAGTACTGAGTTAATGCCTCATTTTAGTCGGGTCAGAATTAAGGAAGGGCCTCACAACACAGAGTTAGTACTGAGGTAGTGCAGCACTGTCAGAGGATTGTTGAGGGAATGCCTTATTGTCAGTGGGTCAGTTCTGAGGCAGTGCCTCCATGTCATGGATTTAGAATTGAGGGAGGATGACATGATTAGAAGGTCAGTAGTAAGGTATTGCAGTCAGAACGTCACTACTAAGGCAGTAAATCATTGTCAGAGGGTCTGTATTAAGGTAATGAAGAACTGTCAGAGGTTAAGTACTGAGGGAGTGCTTCCTTGACAATGACTCCCTTTGCAGGGCTATCATGTCATTTCTGGAGAATCAGTGTTGATGGAGTCACCCATTGAGAGGGAATCAGTTCTGATGGAGGGCCTCATTATCAGAGGGTTATTACTGAAGGAGTTGTAACCGGGTCAATTCTGAAGCAGTGCCTCATTGTAAGGGGGTCAGAATTGAGGGCGTGCCTCACAATTGAAGAGTCAGTACTGAGGTACATCAGCTCCACCACAGGGTCAGTTCTGAGGCAGTACCTCACGAC
>NC_063375.1:7272543-7281298 GCF_021869965.1 Rhincodon typus
ATCTCACTGAAATAAGCATGTTGTCAAAACAGCACAAAAAGTTGAGTGTCTTCGTGAAATTGAGATATTGGTCTTCTGATATGCTTATCTTGCTGAAATAAGCACGTTAGGCAAAACAACATCAACAGTTGAGTCATTTGGAGAATGTGAAATTTTCGATTTCTGAAGTGCTTATCTCACTCAAATAAGTATGTTAGTCAAACCAACATCAAAACTTGAGTCATTTGGTGAAGGCGAGATTTTTCTCTTCTGAACTGCTTATTTCACTGGAGGAAGCCTGTCAGTCATTCCAACATGAAAATTTGATTCATTTCGTGAAGTTCAGATTTTGGTCTTATTGAAGTGCTTGTCCAACTGAAATAAACATGTTAGTCAAAACAGCGTCAAAAGTTGAGTGTCTATTTAAAGTTGAGATTTTGGTCTTCTGTTGTGCTTATGTCGCTGAAATAAGCATGTTCGTCAAACTAACATCAAAAATTGAGTCATTTGGTGAAGTCCAGATTTTTATCTTCTGAAGTGCTTATCTCGCTGAAATAAGAATTTTAATCCAACCAGCATCAAAACTTATGTGATTTGGTTAAGTTGAGGTTTTTGCCTTCTGAAGTGCTTATCTCACACAAATAAGCGTGTTCGTCAAAACAACATCAAAAGTTGAGTCATTTGGTGAAGTTGAGATTTTTGACTTCTGAATTGGTTATCTCACTCAAATAAGCATGTCAGTCAAAACATTAAAAATTGAGTCATTTGGTGAAGATCAGATTTTAGTCTTCTCAAGTGCTTAACTCACTGAATTAAACATTTTACTCTCACCAGCATCAAAAATCAAGTCATTTGATGAAGTTGAGATTTTTGACTTCTTCAGTGTTCATCTCACTGAAATAAGCATTTCAGTCCAACCAGCATCAAAAGTTATGTCCTTTGGTGAAGGTGAGATTTTAGTCTTCTGATATGCTTATCTCGCTGAAATAAGCATTATCGTCCAACCAGCATCCAAAGTTAGGTCCTTTGGTGAAGTACTGATTTTTGACTTCTGAAGTGCTTATCTCGCTGAAATAATCATTTTAATCCAACCAGCATCAAAAATTAAGTCATTTGGTGAATTTGAGATTTTTGCCTTCAGAAGTGCTTATCTCACTCAAATATGCATGTTAGTCAAAACAACATCAAAAGTTGAGTCATTTGGTGAGGTTGAGATTTTCATCTTCTGATGTGCTTATCTCAAAGGAATCAACACGTCATTCAAAGCAACATCATAAACCAACTCATTTGGTGAAGTTGAAATATTGGTCTTCCGATGTGATTATCTGAGTGAAATAAGCGTGTTAGTCAAAACAGCATCAATAATTAAATCGTGTGATGAAGTTGAGATTTTTGAATTCTGAAGTGCTTATCTCACTCAAATAAGCATGTTAGTCAAACAAACATCGAAACTTGATTCATTTTGGGAAGTTCAGATTTTGGATTTCTGAAGTGCTGAACTCGCTGAAAGAAGCATTTTAATCGAACCAGCATCAAAAGTTGAGTCATTTGGTGAATTTGAGATCTTAGCCTTCTCAAGTGCTTATCTTACTGAAATAAGCATGTTCGTCAAAACGGCATTATAAATTAAATCATTTGGTGAGGTTGAGATTTTTGACTTCTGAAGTGCTTATCTGACTCAAATAAGCATGTTAGTCCAACTACCATCAAAATTTGAGTCATTTAGTGAAGTTCAGATTTTGGCCTTCTGAAGTGCTTTTCTGAGTGAAATAAGCATGTTAGTCAAAATAGCATCAACATTTAAATCATTTGGTGAAGTAAAGATGTTTGACTTCTGAAGTGCTTATCACACTGAAATAAGACTTTTAGTCAAATCAGCATCAACAGTTAGGTCCTTTGGTGAAATTGAGGTTTTAGTATTCTGATATGCTTATCTCGCTAAATTAACCATGTTATTCAAAACAACATCAAAAGTTGAGTCATTTGGTGAAGTTGAGATTTTGATCTTCTGACGTGCTTATCTCAAAGAAATGAACATGTCATTCAAATCAACATCAAAAAAAAAAATCTCCTTTGGTCAAGTTGAGATGTTGGTCTTCCGATGTGATTATCTGAGTGAAAGAAGCGTGTCATTCAAAACAACATCAATAGTTAAGTCATTTGATGAAGCTGAGATTTTTGAATTCTGATGTGCTTATCTCACTCAAATAAGCATGTTAGTCAAACAAACATCGAAACTGCAGTCACTTTGTGAAGTTCAGATTTTGGACTTCTGAAGTGCTTAACTCGCTGAAAGAAGAATTTTAATCCAACCAGCATCAAAATTTGTGTCATTTGGTGAAGTTGAGATTCTTCACTTCTGAACTGCTAATTTCACTGGACGAAGCATACTAATCAAACAAACATCAATCAAACAGCATCAAAAGTTGAGTCATTTGATGAAGTTCTTATTTGGCCTTCTGAAGTGCTTATCTCACTCAAATATGCATATTACTCAAAACAACATCAAAAGTTGAATCATTTGGTGAAGTCGAGATTCTTCACTTCCGAAGTCCTTATTTGACTGGACGAAGCCTGCTAATCAATCCAACATCAAAATTTGAGTCATTTAGTGAAGTTCAGATTTTGGTCTTCTGAAGTGGTTATCTCGCTGAAATAAGAATTTTAATCCAACCAGCATCAAAACTTATGTGATTTGGTGAAGTTGAGATTTTTGCCTTCTGAAGTGCTTATCTCACTCAACTAAGCGTGTTCGTCAAAACAGCATCAAAAGTTGAGTCATTTGGTGAAGTTGAGATGTTTCACTTCTGAATTCGTTATCTCGCTCAAATAAGCATGTCAGTCAAAACAACATTAAAAATTGATTCATTTGGTGAAGATCAGATTTTAGTCTTCTCAAGTGCTTAACTCACTGAATTAAACATTTTAGTCTAACCAACATCAAAAATCAGGTCATTTGATGAAGTTGAGATTTTTGACTTCTTCAGTGTTCATCTCACTGAAATAAGCATTTTAGTCCAACCAGCATCAAAAATAATGTCCTTTGGTGAAGGTGAGATTTTAGTCTTCTGATATGCTTGTCTCGCTGAAATAAGCACGTTAGTCAAAACAGCATCAAAAATTAAGTCATTTGGTGAAGTTCAGAATTTTGACTTCTGAAGAGTTCATCTCACTCAACTAAGCATGTTAGTTTAACCAACATCAAAACTTGAGTCATTTTGTGAAGTTCTGATTTTTGTCTTCTGAAGTGCTTATCTCGCTGAAATAAGAATTTTATTCCAACCAGCATCAAAAATTATGTCATTTGGTGAAGTTAAGATTTTTGCCTTCCGAAGTGCTTACCTCACTCACGTAAGCATGTTCGTCAAAACAAAATCTGAAGTTGAGTCATTTGGTGAAGTTGAGATTTTTGCCTTCTGAAGTGCTTATCTCACTCACATAAGCATGTTAGTCAAAACAACATCTAAAGTTGAGTCAATTGGTGAAGTTGAGATTTTTGACTTCTGAAGTGCTTATCTCACTCAAATAAGGATGTCAGTCAAACCAACATCAAAACTTGAGTCTTTTGGTGAAGTTCAGATTTTGGTGTTCTGAAGTGCCGATCTGAGGAAAAAAGCATGTCAGTCAAAACAGAATAAAAAATTTAGTCATTTGGTGAAGTTCAGATTTTGGTCTTCTGAAGTGCTTGTCTCACTGAAGTAAGCATTTTAGTCAAATCAGCAGCAAAATTTATGTCCTTTGGTGAAGTTGAGATTTTTGTCTTCTGAAGTGCTTATCTCTCTGAAATAAGAATTTTATTCCAACCAGCATCAAAAATTATGTCATTTGGTTAAGTTGAGATTTTTGCCTTCCGAAGTGCTTATATCACTCACATAAGCATGTTAGTCAAAACAACATCTAAAGGTGAGTCATTTGGTGAAGTTGATATTTTTGCCTCCTGAAATGCTTAACTCGCTGAAATAAGCATGTTACTCAAAACAACGTCAAAGGTTGAGTCATTTCATGAGGTTGAGATATTTGACTTCTGAATTGGTTATCTCACTCAAATCAGCATGGCAGTCAAAACAACATTAAAAATTGAGTAATTTGGTGAAGATCAGATTTTAGTCTTCTCAAGTGCTTAACTCACTGAATTAAACATTTTAGTCTAACCAGCATCAAAAATCAAGTCATTTGATGAAGTTGAGATTTTTGACTTCTGTCGTGCTCATGTCACTGAAATAAGCATTTTAGTCCAACCAGTATCAAAAGTAATGTCCTTTGGTGAAGGTGAGATTTTAGTCTTCTGATATGCTTATCTCGCTGAAATAAGCACGTTAGTCAAAACAGCATCAAAAATTAAGTCATTTGGTGAAGTTCAGAATTTTGACTTCTGAAGAGTTTATCTCACTCAACTAAGCATGTTAGTTTAACCAACATCAAAACTTGAGTCATTTTGTGAAGTTCTGAGTTTTGTCTTCTGAAGTGCTTATCTCGCTGAAATAAGAATTTTATTCCAACCAGCATCAAAAATTAAGTCATTTGGTGAAGTTAAGATTTTTGCCTTCCGAAGTGCTTATCTCACTCACGTAAGCATGTTAGTCAAAACAACACCTGAAGTTGAGTCATTTGGTGAAGTTGAGATTTTAGACTTCTGAAGTGCTTATCTCACTCAAATAAGCATGTTAGTTTCACCAACATCAAAGCTGACTCATTTTGTGAAGTTCCAATTTTGATCTTCTGAAGTGCTTAACTCGCTGAAATAAGCATTTTAATCCAACCAGCATTAAAAATTAAGTCATTTGGTAAAGTTGAGATTTTTGCCTTCCGAACTGCTTAACTCGTGAAATAAGCACATTGTTCAAAACAACATCAAAAGTTGAGTCATTTGGTGAAGTTGAGATTTTTGACATCTGAATTGGTTATCTCTCTCAAATAAGCATGTTCGTCAAAACGACATTAAAAATTGAGTCATTTGGTGAAGATCAGATTTTAGTCTTCTCAAGTGCTTAACTCACTGAATTAAACATTTTAATCGAACCAGCATCAAAAATCAAGTCATTTGATAATGTTGAGATTTTTGACTTCTATAGTGCTCACCTCACTGAAATAAGCATTTTAGTCCAACCAGCATCAAAATTTATGTCCTTTGGTGAAGTTGATATTTTAGTCTTCTGATACGCTTATCTCGCTGAAATAAGCACGTTGGTCAAACGAACAAAATAAATTGTGTCATTTGGTGAAGTTCAGATTTTTGGCTTCTGAGTTGATTAACTCGCTGAAAGGACCATTTTAATTTAACCAGCATCAAAAGTTCGGCCATCTGGTGAAGGTGAGATTTTAGTCTTCTGAAGTGCTTAACTCGCTGAAATGAGCGTGCTCGTCAAATTAACATCAAAAATTGAGTCATTTGGTGAAGTTCCGATTTTTGCCTACTGAAGTGCATATCTCACTCACATAAGCATGTCAGTCAAAACAATATCTAAAGTTGATTCATTTGGTGAAGTTCAGATTTTTGGCATCTGAAGGGCTTATCTCACTCAAATAAGCATGTTAGTCTAACCAACATCAAAACTTGAGTCATTTGGTGAAGTCGAGATTCGACACTTCTGAAGTGCTTATTTCAATGGCGGAAGCCTGTTAGTTAATCCAACATCAAAATTTGAGTCATTTAGTGAATTTCAGATTTTGGTGTTCTGAAGTGCTTTTCCCAATGAAATAAGCATTTTAGTCAAAACAGCATCAAAAGTTGAGTGTCTTGTTGAAGTTGAGATTTTGGTCTTCTGCTATGCTTATCTCGCTGAAATAAGCACGTTAGTCAAATATCAAACGTTGTGACATTTGGTGAAGTTGAGATTTTGATCTTCTGAAGTGATTAACTCGCTGAAATGAGCATATTAGTCAAATTAACAGCAAAAAATGATGTCATTTGGAGAAGTTCCGATTTTTGTCTTCCTAAGTGCTTATCTCGCTGAAATAAGAATTTTAGTCCAACCAGCATCAAAAATTATGTCATTTGGTGAAGTTGAGAGTTTTGACTTCTGAAGTGCTTATCTCACTCAAATCTGCATGTTCGTCAAAACAACATCAAAAGTTGAGTCATTTGGTGAAGTTGAGATTTGGATTTTCTGAAGTGCTTTTCTCACTCAAATATGCATGTTAGTCAAAAATACATCAAAAGTTGAGTCACTTTGTGAAGTTCAGATTTTGGCCTTCTGATGTGCTTAACTCGCTGAAAGAAGCACTTTAATACGACCAGCATCAAAAGTTGCGTCATTTGGTGAGGTCGAGATTCTTCACTTATGAAGTGCTTATTTCACTGGACGAAGCCTGCAATCACTCCAACATCAAAATTTGAGTCATTTATTGAAGTTCAGATTTTGGTCTTCTGAAGTGCTTATCCCACTCAAATATGCATGTTCCTCAAAACAACATCATAAGTTGTGTAAAGTCGAGATTGGTGAAGTCGAGATTCTTCACTTCTGAAGTGCTTATTTCACTGGAGGAAGCCTGTTAGTCAATTCAACATGAAAATTTAGTCATTTATTGAAGTTCAGATATTTTTCTTCTCAGTGCTTATCTGACTGAAATAAGCATGTTGTCAAAACAGCATAAAAAGTTGAGTGTCTGTTTGAAGTTGAGATTTTGGTCTTCTGCTATGCTTAGCTCGCTGAAATAAGCACGTTTCTCAAAACAACATCAAAATTTGTGTCATTTGGTGAAGTTGAGATTTTGATCTTCTGAAGTGCTTAACTCGCTGAAATGAACATGTTAGTCAAACTAACATCAAAAATTGAGTCATTTGGTGAAGTTCAGATTTTTGTCTTCTGAAGTGCTTATCTCGCTGAAATAAGAATTTTAATCCTACCAGCATTAACAATTAAATCATTTTGTGAAGTTGAGATTTTTGCCTTCTGAACTGCTTAACTCCGCTGAAATAAGCACGTTATTAAAAAAAAAATTTCCAATGTTGAGTCATTGGGTGAAGTTGCGATTTTTAACTTCTGAAGACCTTATCTCACTCAAATAAGCATGTTACTCAAAACAACATGAAAAATTGAGTCATTTGGTGAAGTTCAGATTTTAGTCTTCTCAAGTGCTGAACTCACTGAAATAAGCATTTTAGTCTAACCAGCATCAAATATCAAAAATCTCAAATTCACCAAATGACTTCAATGTTGATGCTGTTTTGACTAACATGCGTATTTCAGTCAGATAAACACTTCAGAAGACCAAATCTGAACTGCACAAAATTACTCAAGTTTTGATGTTGGTGAGACTAACATGCTTATTTGAGTGAGATCGGCACTTCAGAAATCAAAAATCTCAACTTTACCGTCTGACTTAATTTTTGATGCAGTTTTGACTAACATGCTTATTTAACTCAGAAAAGCACTTCACAAGACCAATATCTCACTTCACCAAAAATGTTAGTTTTTCATGTTGGTTTGAATGAAATGCTTATTTCATGAGGTAAGCACTTCAGAAGATCAACATCTCAACTTCACAAAATGACGAAACTTTTGATGTTGTTTTGTCTAACATGCTTATTTCAGCGAATTAAGCATATCAGAAGACCAAAATCTCAACTTCACCAAAGGACATAACTTTTGAGGCTGGTTTGACAAAATATGCTTATTTCAGTGAGATGAGCACTACAGAAGTCAAAAATGTCAACTTCATCAAATGACTTGATTTTTGATGCTCGTTAGACTAAAATGCTTCAGACTGACAATGCAAAAGTCGGAGATGTCATTGATAGCAAAGAAGGTTATCAAAATTTATAGAGGCTTGTGGATCAGCTTGTGGGCTGAGGATTGGTAAATACAGTTGTATACTGAGACAGGTGTGCACTTTGGAATGTCAAATCAAGGCAGGATTTATACAGTAAATGGTAAAGTCCTGAATTTCACCCTCTGACAATGTTTCACTCCTTCTGTACTGACCTACAACAGGGTGGGACAGCCTCAGGCAGAACCTCTGACAATGAGGCATCCCTCAGGACAATAATCTTTAATTGTAAACGAATCTGTCATATTATTTGACCTGTTAAGTTCACAATACTTCCCGTGTCTCCTGTAGAATACGCAGTTTCTCTCACTCAGCTCTTCCTCTGGGTATGTGAAGCTGCTTTCTTCCATACTACCCTCAGAAATAACGCTAGCCGTAACCCTCACCCTAGATTCAGCCCAAACGCTAACCCTCATGTGAACCCTAAGTCCAACCTTAGCCCAAATCCTAACCTCAGGCTTAACCCAAACCATAACCCTCAGTCCCAACGCTGACCCGAACCTCACCTCTAACTCTAGCCTCAGCCCTAACACCTACCTTCAGCCCTATAACGCAAGCCTCATCCCTACACTAACCATAGCCTTAGTCCTAAACCGAACCTAGTTTCAGACCTACTCCTAACCGAAGACATAGAGTCTCCGGTACAGAAACCCAAAGGCCCACAGACCCCGTATAGAAACCTGAAGATAGAGACCCCTTTCAATTAACTGTAAAACACGGAGCACACTATAAATAATCCCTAAAACATAGACATCCCTGTAAATGAACCGTGAAACACAAAGCCTTCTTTAAGTAATCTCCGACGCAGAATCTCGTTTAAACAAACTCGAAAAAGAGCCCCCTGTAAATACACTCAAGCACAGAGACCCCTTTAAATATAACCTAAGAAAGGTCCCTCGGGAAGTAAAATGCAAAAGACAGAGAACCCAGTAAGAAACCAGAAAACACAGAGACCTCTGTAAAGAAACCCTAAAACAGAGCCCCCTGTAAATAATCCAAAACAAAG
>NC_063375.1:7281398-7282631 GCF_021869965.1 Rhincodon typus
CCAGACCTGCTGAGCTTTTCCAGCAATTTTGTTTTTGTTCTTGATTTGCAGCATCTGCAGTTCCTCCGGTTTTCAATTAATAGGCAGTCAGTTAAATGAAATGGTTGTGTTTCACATATTTACCAGTCGGATTCAAACACGTGGTACCAGTTCGCTCACGTGGTCATTTGCTTATCTTATAACTTTTGCCCCTGAATATCCTGTGGTCTGCCCTGTTTACTCATATCAGTTAGCACTTAACAAGGCTTCCGGAGTCTGGCTGGCGTGTCTTCAGTAATACAGGGTCAATCGCCTTCAAATATCGTTTACTGTGGTTTTTGTGTGACGCTATATCATCAGCCTCTTTGTTGTTGTAAGAAAGATCCTCTTTACGAATGCACCGTCAAGCGCTCCATATGACCACTCTCGCGCTCTCATTCATTCATAACTTTACTGACCGCTCATTAGCGTACTGTGTTTACTATTACCGCATTTGATTCATTCATTCATAAAACTGCATTCTTGTCATTATTTTCACTGATAAAAGGAAACGAAATTAAAATGTTCCTTACACCCCATTACTGCCTTTTCACAGTTTGAACCATTGCTGCTAACAGTGTCCAAACTTGTGTCTACATCAGAATCAATCCCTGAGTATGTGTTAATTTTCTAATCTATTCAGAACGATACGATCCCATCCACCGTGTCACCTGAAACTATGAAAAATTATAATATTAATAAGCCCTCAACAAACGTCTCCCAGGACTTGAATATCTTGCGGGACATCAAACAAGTTTTCTGCGTTACCACGTCTCTGTTAGATACATATTGAATAGGGTCCGCGTTCCCTTTAAGAACGCTACCTTCAAAATAGCGCTTCCGTGAAATTGAATGAAAGAATGAGTAAACCGGCAATAGTGAAATCTCAAGAGCCAGCTGCGGTAATAAGCCTACTATACTTTCTGCTGTCATTAAGTAATTCCCAACCCCGTCAAATCATGCAGGATTGATAATCTTTCTGGCATTCTCTAACTTTAAAAGAATAAAAGGACCCACACCCTTCATTGCTCTACTTCAAATACCTCAGTCCTGACCCGCTGACAATGAGGCGCTCCCTCAGTCCTGACTCGCTGACAATGAGGCGCTCCCCCAGTCCTGACCCGCTGACAATGAGGCTCTCCCCCAGTCCTGACCCGCTGACAATGAAGCGCTCCCTCAGTCCTGACCCGCTGGCAATGAGGTTCTCCCTCAATC
>NC_063375.1:7283131-7284344 GCF_021869965.1 Rhincodon typus
CCTGTTCTTCCTCCCACCTATCCCCTCCTCCCACCTCAAGCCGCACCTCCATCTCCTACCGACCAACCTCATCCCGCCCCCTTGACCTGTCCGTCCTCCCTGGACTGACCTATCCCCTTCCTAACTCCCGACCTACACTCACCTTTCCTGGCCCCATCCCCGCCTCTTCGACCTGTTTGTTTCCTCTCCACCTATCCTCTCCTCTATCCCTCTTCTATCCGCCTCCCACTCTCTCCCTATTTATTTCAAAACCCCCTTCCCCTCCCCCTTTTCTGATGAAGGGTCTAGGCCCGAAACGTCAGCCTCTCTGCTCCTATGATGCTGTTTGGCCTGCTGTGTTCATCCAGCCCTGCACCTTGTTGTCTCAAAAGTTGAGTCATTTGGTGAAGTTGAGATTTTTGATTTGTGAAGTGCTTTTCTCACTGAAATAAGCATGTTAGTCAAACCAACATCAAAACTTGAGTCATTTGGTGAAGTTCAGATTTTGGTATTCTGAAGTGCTTATCTTACTGAAATAAGTATGTTAGTCAAAACAGCCTAAAAAATGAATTAATACGGTGAAGTTGAGATTTTGATCTTCTGAAGTGCTTATCTCGCTGAAATTAGAATTTTATTCCAACCAGCATCAAAAGTTAGGTCATTTGGCGAATTTGAGATTTTATACTTCTGATATGCTTATCTCGCTGAAATAAGCAGTTTATTCAAAACAACTTCTAAATTTGAGTCATATGGTGAAGTTGAGATTTTTGACTTCTGAGGTACTTATATCACTGAAATAAGCTTGTTAGTCAAACCAGATTAAAAAGTTAGGTCATTTGGTGAAGTTGATATTTTAGTCTTCTGATAAGCTTATCACGCTGAAATAAGCACGTTAGTCAAAACAGGATTAAAAATTAAGTCATTTGGTGAAGTTGATATTTTTGACTTCTGAAGTGCTGAACTCGCTGAAATGAGCATATTAGTCAAAACAAGATCAAACGTTGAGTCATTTGGTGAAGTTGACATTTTAGTCTTCTGATATGCTTCTCTCGCTTAAATAAGTACGTTAGTCAAAACAACATCAAATGTTGAGTCATTTGGTGAAGTTGAGATTTTGATCTTCTGAAGTGCTTATCTCAATGAAATAAGCATGTCATTCAAACCAACATGATAAACTAACTCATTTGGTGAAGTTCAGATATTTTTCTTCTGATGTGCCTATCTGAGTGAAATA
>NC_063375.1:7284354-7288636 GCF_021869965.1 Rhincodon typus
TTAGTCAAACCAACATCAAAACTTGACTCATTTTGTGAAGTTCAGATTTTGGTTTTCTGAAGTGCTTATCTCACTGAAATAAGCATGTTAGTCAAAACAGCGTGAAAAATTAAGTCATTTGGTGAAGTTGAGATTTATGAATTCTGAAGTGCGTATCTGACTCAAATAAGCATGTTAGTCAAAACAGTATCAACATTGATGTCATTTTGTGAAGATGAGATTTTTGACTTCTGAAGTGCTTGTCTCACTGAAATAAGCATTTTAGTCAAATCAGCATCAAAAGTTAAATCCTTTGGTGAAGTTGAGATTTTAGTCTTCTGATATGCTTATCTCGCTGAAATAAGCATTTTATTGAAACGAGCATCAAAAGTTGAGTGTGTTGGTGCAATAGAGATTTTGGTCTTATATGCTTAATGATTGCTGAAATAAGCACGTTAGTCAAAACAACATCAAAAGATGAGCCATTTGGTGAAGTTTCGATTTTGATCTTCTGAAGTGCTTAACTTGCTGAAATAAGCATGTTAGTCAAACGAACATAAAAAATTGTGCCATTTGATGAAGTTCAGATTTCAATCTTCTGAAGTGCTTAATTCGCAGAAATAAGCATTTTAGTCTGACCAGAATCAAAAATCAAGTCATTTGGTGAAGTTCAGATTTTTGGCTTCTGAGGTGCTTAACTCGCTGAAATAAGCATTTTAATTTAACCAACATCAAAAGTTAGGTCATCTGGTGATGGTGAGATTTTCCTCTTCTGATATGCTTATCTCGCCGAAATAAGCACGTTTGTCAAAACAACATCAAAAGTTGAGCCATTTGATGAATTTGAGATTTTTGATTTCTGAAGTGCTTTTCTCACTGAAATAACCATGTTAGTTAAACCAACATCAAAACTTGAGTCATTTAGTGAAGTTCAGATTTTGGTTTTCTGAAGTGCTTATCATACTGAAATAAGTATGTTAGTCAAAACAGCATAAAAAATGAAGTCATTCGGTGAAGCTGAGATTTTGATCTTCTGAAGTGCTTATCCTGCTGAAATAAGAATTTTAATC
Organism: Rhincodon typus; assembly: GCF_021869965.1. NCBI lineage: Eukaryota > Metazoa > Chordata > Chondrichthyes > Orectolobiformes > Rhincodontidae > Rhincodon > Rhincodon typus. Next base: position 7,285,404 of record NC_063375.1, read on the forward strand.
CAACCAGCAATAAAAGTTAGGTCATTTGGTGAATTTGAGATTTTATACTTCTGATATGCTTATCTCGCTGAAATAAGCACGTTATTCAAAACAACATCTATATTTGAGTCATTTGGTGAAGTTGAGATTTTTGACTTCTGAGGTACTTATATCACTGAAATAAACATGTTAGTCAAATCAGCATTAAAAGTTAGGTCATTTGATGAAGTTGAGATTTTAGTCTTCTGATATGCTTATCTCGCTGAAATAAGCACGTTAGTCAAAACAACATCAAAAGATGAGTCATTTAGTGAAGTTCAGATTTTATTTTTCTGAAGTGCCGATCTTACTGAAATAAGTACGTTAGTCAAAACAGCATATAAAATGAAGTCATTCGGTGAAGCTGAGATTTTGATCTTCTGAAGTGCTTATCTTGCTGAAATAAGAATTTTAATCCAACCAGCAATAAAAGTTAGGTCATTTGGTGAATTTGAGATTTTATACTTCTGATATGCTTATCTCGCTGAAATAAGCACCTTATTCAAAACAACATCTATATTTGAGTCATTTGGTGAAGTTGAGATTTTTGACTTCTGAGGTACTTATATCACTGAAATAAACATGTTAGTCAAACCAGCATCAAAAGTTAGGTCATTTGGTGAAGTTGAGAGTTTAGTCTTCTGATATGCTTATCTCGCTGAAATAAGCACGTTAGTCAAAACAGGATCCAGAATTAAGTCATTTTGTGAAGTTGAGATTTTTGACTTCTGAAGTGCTTCACTCGCTGAAATAAGCATGTTAGTCAAAACAACATCAAACGTTGAGTCATATGGTGAAGTTGAGATTTTTGACTTCTGATGTGCTTATCTCACTGAAATAAGCATTTTAGTCAAAGCAGCATCAAAAGTTTGGTCATTTCGTGAAGTTGAGATTTTTGACTTCTTAAGTGCTTATCTCACTCAAATTAGCGTGTTAGTTGAACAAACATCAAAACTTGATTCAATTTGTGAAGTTCAGATTTTGGTCTTTTGAAGTGCTTAACTCGCTGAAATAAGCATTTTAACCCAACCAGCATTAAAAGTTGAGTCATTTGGTGAAGTTGAGATTTTAGCCTTCTGATGTGCTTAACTCGCTGAAATAAGCATGTTGGTCAAAACAACATCACAAGTTGAGTCATTTGGTGAAGTTGAGATTTTGATCTTCTGAAGTGCTTATCTCAATGAAATAAGCATGTCATTCAAACTAACACCAAAGACTAACTGATTTGGTGAAGTTCAGATCTTGGTCTTCTGATGTGCTTATCTGAGTGAAATAAGCATGTCAGTCAAAACAAGATCAAAATTTAAGTCATTTGTTGACGTTGCGATTTTTGACTTCTGAAGTGCTTTCAACGCTGAAACAAGCATGTCAGTCAAAGCAATATCAAAATTTGAGTCATTTGGTGCAGTTCAGATTTTGGTTCTCTGAAGTGCTTATCTCACTGAAATAAGCATGTTAGTCAAAACAGCATTAACAATTAATCATTTGGTGAAGTTGAGATTTTTGACTTTTGATGTGCTTATCTGACTCAAATAAGCATGTTAGTATAACCAACATCAAAACTTGAGTCATTTGTTGAAGTTTCAATCTTCTGAAGTATTTATCTGTGTCAAATAAGCACTTTATTCAAAACAGCATAAAAAATTAAGACATTTGGTGAATTTCTGATTTTGGTATTGTGAAGTGCTTATCTTACTGAAGTATGCATGTTACTCAAAACAACATCAAAACTTGAGTCATTTGGCGAAGTCGAGATTCTTCACTTCTGAAGTGCTTATTTCACTGGAGGAAGCCTGTTAGTCAATCCAGCATCAAAATTTGAGTCATTAGTGAAGTTCAGATTTTGGTCTTTTGAAGTGCTTTTCCGACTGAAATAAGCATGCTGGTCTAAACGTCATTAAAAGTTGCGTCTTTTGGTGAATTTGAGATTTTGATCTTCTGAAGTGCTTATCTCGCTGAAATATGCATTTTAATCCAACCAGCATCAAAAGTTAGGTCATTTGGTGAATTTGAGATTTTGTAGTCTTATTTGCTTGTCTTGCTGAAATAAGCACGTTATTCAAAGCAACATCTAAATTTGAGTCATTTCGTGAAGTTGAGTGTTTTGACTTCTGAGGTGTTTATCTCACTGAAATAAGCATGTTAGTCAAAGCAGCATCAAAAGTTAGGTCGTTTGTTGAAGATGACATTTTAGTCTTCTGATATGTTTATCTCGCTGAAATGAGCACGTTCGTCAAAACAGCATCGATAATTAAGTCATTTCTTGAATTTGAGATTTTTGAGTTCTGAAGTGCTTATCTCGCTCAAATGAGCATGTCAGCCAACCAAACATTAAAACTTGAGTCAATTTGTGAAGCTCAGAATTTGGTCTTCTGTAGTGCTTAACTCGCTGAATTAAGGAATTTAATCCAACCAGCATTAAAAGTTGAGTCCTTTGGTGAAGTTGAGATTTTAGCCTTCCGAAGTGCTTAACTCGCTGAAATAAGCATGTTAGTCAAAGCAACAACAAAAGTTGAGTCATTTGGTGAAGTTGAGATTTTGATCTTCTGAAGTGCTTATCTCAACGAAATAAGCATGTCATTCAAAACAAAAACATCAAACACTAACTGATTTGGTGAAGTTCGACCTTGGTCTTCTGATGTGCATATCTGAGTGAAATCAGCATGTTAGTCAAAAAAAACCTTCAAAAATTAAGTCGTTTGTTGACGTTGAGATTTTTTTACTTCTGAAGAGCTTATCTCACTCAAGTAAGCATGTTAGTCTAACCAACATCAGAAGTTGAGTCATATGGTGAAGTCGAGATTCTTCACGTCTGAAGTGCTTATTTCACTAGAGGAAGCCGGTTAGTCAATCCAACATTAAATTTGAGCCATTTGGTGAAGTTCAGATTTTGGTCTTCTGAAGTGCTTATCTCACTCAAATAAGCATGTTGTCAAAACAGCTTAAAAAGTTGAGTGTCTTGTTGAAGTTGAGATTTTGGTCTTCTGCTATTCTTATATATCTGAAATAAGCACGTTAGTCAAAACAAAATCAACAGTTGTGTCATTTGGTGAAGTTGAGATTTTGATCTTCTGAAGTGCTTTAGTCACTGAAATGGGCATGTTAGTCAAACTAACATCAAAAATTGAGTCATTTGGTGAAGGTCAGATTTTTATCTTCTGAAGTTCGTATCTCAATGAAATAAACATGTCACTCAAACCAACATCAAAAACTAA
>NC_063375.1:7288646-7309166 GCF_021869965.1 Rhincodon typus
ACTGCTTTGCTCATGAAATAAGCATGTCATTCAAACCAACATCAAAACCTAACATTTTTGGTGAAGTGAGATATTGGTCTTCTGAAGCGCTTATCAGAGCTATATAAGCATGTTAGTCAAAACAGCATCAAAAATTAAGTCATATTGTGAAGTTGAGATTTTTGATTTCTGAAGTGGTTATCTCACTGAAATAAGCACTTTAGTCCAACCAGCGTCCAAAGTTCGGTCCTTTGGTGAAGTTGAGATTTTTGACTTCTGAAGTGCATATCTCCCTCAAATAATCATGTTAGTCAAACCAACATCAAAACTTGAGTCATTTGGTGAAGTTCAGGTTTTGGTATTTTGAAATGCTTATCTCACTCAAATATGCATGTTACTCAAAACAACGTCAAAAGTTGAGTCATTGGGTGAAGTCGAGATTCTTCATTTCGACAGTGTTTATTTCACTGGAGGAAGCTTGTTAGTCAATCCAACATCAAAATTGAGTCAATTAGCTAAGTTCAGATTTTGGTCTTCTGAAGTGTTTTTCAAACTGTAATAAGCATTTTAGTCAAAACAGCATCAAAAGTTCAGTGTCTTGTCGAAGTTGAGATTTTGGTCTTCTGCTATGCTTATATCGCTGAAATAAGCACGTTCGTCAAAACAATATCAAAAGTTGTGGCATTTGGTGAAGTTGAGAGTTTGATCTTAGAAGCGCTTGACTCGTTGAAATGAGTATGTTAGTCAATCTTACATCAAAAGTTGAGTCATTTTGTGATGTTCAGATTTTTGTCTTCTGAAGTGCTTATCTCATTGAAATCAGAATTTTAATCCTCCCAGCATCAAAAATTATGCCATTTGGTGGAGTTCAGACTTTTGCCTTCTGAGGTGCTTAATTTACTCAAATAAGCATGTTAGTAAAAACGACATCTAAAGTTGAGTCATTTGGTGAATTTGAGATTTTTGACTTGTGAAGTGCTTAATTCACTCAAATTAGCATGTTAGTCAAAACAACATTTAAAATTGAGTCATTTGGTGAAGTTCAGATTTTAGGCTTCTCAAGTGCTTACCTCACTGAATTAAGCATTTTAGTCTGACCAGCATCAAAAATCAAGTCATTTGATGAAGTTGAGATTTTTGACATCTGTGGTGCTCATCTCACTGAAATAAGCATTTTCGTTAAACCAGCATCAAAAGTTATGCACTTTGATGAAGTTGAGATTTCAGTCTTCTGGTGTGCTTATCTCGCTGAAATAAGCACGTTATTCAAAACAACATCAAAAAATGAGTCATTTGGTGAAGTTGAGATTACTGACTTCTGAAATGCTTCTATCAAGCAAATAAGCATGTTAGTCAAGCAAACATATAAACTTGAGTCATTTTTGAAGTTCAGAGTTTGGACTTCTCAAGTGCTTAACTCGCTGAAAGAAGCATTTTAATCCAACCAGCATCAAAAGTTCAGTCATTTGGTGAAGTCGAGATTTTAGCCTTCTGTAATGCTTAACTCGCTGAAATAAGCATGTTAGTCAGAAAAACATCAAAAGTTGATTCATTTGGAAATAAGCATTTTACTCCAACCAGCGTCCGAAGTTAGGTCCTTGGTGAAGTTGAGATTTTCGTCTTCTGATATGCTTATCTCGCTGAAATAAGCATTTAAGTCAAACCAGCATCAAAAACTGAGTGTCTTGGCGAGATTGCGATTTTGATCGTCTGATATGCTTATCTCGCTGAAATAAGCACGTTAGTCAAAACAACATCAAAAGTTGACTAATTTGGTGACGTTGAGATTTTGATTTTCTGAAGTGCTTAACTCGCTGAAATAAGCATGTTAGTCCAACGAACATAAAAAATTGTGTCATTGAATGAAGTTCAGATTTTAACCTTCTGAAGTGCTTACCTGTCAGAAATAAGCATTTTAGTCTCACCAGAATCAAAAATCAAGTCATTTGGTGAAGTTCAGATTTTTTGGCTTCTGAAGTGCTTAAATCGCTGAAATAAGCAGTTTAATTTTAACAGCATCAAAAGTTAGATCATCTGGTGAAGTTGACATGCATTCTTCTGATATGCTTATCTCGCTGAAATAAGCACGTTCGTCAAAACAACATGAAAAGTTGAGTCTTTTGGTGAAGTTGAGATTTTCGATTTCTGAAGTGCTTGTCTCACTGAAATAAGCATGTTAGTCAAACCAACATCAACACTTGAGTCATTTGGTGAAGTTCAGATGTTGGTCCACTGAAGAGCTTAACTGGCTGAAATAAGCATTTTATTCCAACCATCATCAAAAGTTGAGTCATTTGGTGAAGTTGAGATCCTCGCCTTCTGAAGTGCTTAAATCGCTGAAATAAACATGTTAGTTAAAAATTAAGGCATTTGGTGAAGTTGAGGTTTTTGACTGATTTTGGCCTTCTTATGTGCTTATCTGAGTGAAAGAAGCATGTTAGTCAAAACAGCATAAAAAATTAAGTCATCTGGTGAAGTTCAGATTTTGGTCTTCTGAAGTGATTATCTCACTCAAATATGCATGTTACTCAAAACAACATCATAAGTTGAGTCATTTGGTGAAATCGAGATTGTTCAGTTCTGAAGTGTTTATTTCACTGGAGGAAGCTTGTTAGTCAATCCAACATCCAAATTTGAGTCATTCAGTGAAGTTCAGATTTTGGTCTTCTGAAGTGCTTTTCCGACCGAAATAAACATGTTGGACAAAACAGCATAAAAAATGTTGATTGTCTTGTTGAAATTGAGATTTTGGTCTTCTGCTATGTCTATCTCGCTGAAATAAGCTCGTCAGTCAAAACAATATCAAAAGTTTTGGCATTTGGTGAAGATGAGATATTGATCTTCTGAAGTGCTTAACTCGCTGAAATGAGCATGTTAGTCAAACGAGCATCAAAAATTGACTTATTTGCGACAGTTCAGATTTTTGGCTTCTGAGGTGCTTGACTCGCTGAAATATGCATTTTAATTCAACCTGCATCAAAAGTTAGATCATCTGGTGAAAGTTAAATATTAGTCTTCTGATATGCTTGTCTCGCTGAAATAAGCACGTTAGTCAAAACAACATCAAAAGTTGATTCGTTTTGTGAAGTTGAGATTTTGATCTTCTGAAATGCTTATCTCACTCAAATAAGCATGTTAGTCAAACAAACATCAAAAACTAACATTTTTGGTGAAGTGAGATATTGGTCTTCTGAAATATTTATCTGAGTTAAATAAGCATGACAGTCAAAACTGCATTGAAAATTAACTGCATTAAAAATATGCATGTTACTCAAAATAACATCATAAGTTGTGTAATTTGGTGAAGTCGAGATTCTTCACTTCTGAAGTGCTTATTTCACTTTAGGAACCGGTCAGTCAATCCAACATCAAAATTTGAGTTGAGATTTTTGATTTCTCAAGTGTTTATCTCACTCAAATAAGCATGTTAGTCTGAACAACATCAAAACTTGAGTCATTTGTTGAAGTTCAGATTTTGGTTTTCTAAAGTGCTTCCCTGGGTGTAACAAGCATGTTAGTGAAAACGGCATTAAAAAAAAACTCATTTGGTGAAGTTGAGATTTTTGATTTCTGAAGGGCTTATCTCACTGAAATAAGTATTTTAGTCACACAAACATCGAAAGTTGAGTGTTTTGGTGAAGTTGCGATTTTGGTTTCTGACATGCTTATCTAACTGAAATATGCACTTTAGTCAAAACAACGTCAAAATTTGAGTCATTTGGTGAAGCTGAGATTTGGATCTTCTGACGAGCTTATCTCAAAGAACTCAACATGTCATTCAAACCAACATCAAAACTAACTCATTTGGTGAAGTTGAGACATAAGTCTTCCGATGTCATTATCTGAGTGAAATAAGCGTGTTAGTCAAAGCAGTATCAATAATTAAGTCATTTGATGAAGTTGAGATTTATGAATTCTGAAGTGCTTGTCGCACTCAAATAAGCATGTTCGTCAAACAAATATCGAAACATGAGTCATTTTGTGAAGTTCAGATTTTGGACTTTTGAAGTGCTGAACTCGCTGAAAGAAGTATTTTAATCTAACCCGCATCGAAAGTTGAGTCATTTGGTGAAGTTGCGATTTTTGACTCCTCAGGTAAGTATGTCAGTCGAACCAACATAATAACTTCAGTCATTTTTTGAAGTTCTTATTTTGGCCTTCTGAATTGCTTATCTCACTCAAATATGCATGTTACTCAAAATAACATCATCAGTTGTGTAATTTGGTGAAGTCGAGATTCTTCACTTCAGAAGTGCTTATTTCACTTTTGGAACCGGTCAGTCAATCCAACATCAAAATTTGAGTCATTTAGTGAAGTTCAGATTTAAGCATGTTGTCAAAACAGCATAAAATGTTGAATGTCTTCTTGAAGTTGAGATTTTGGTCTTCTTATATGCTTAATGATCGCTGAAATAAGCACGTCAGTCAAACGAATATAAAAAAAATTGTGTCATTTGGTGAAGTTCACATTTTTGGCTTCTGAGGTGCTGAACTCGCTGAAATAAGCATGTTAGTCAAACGAATATAAAAAAAATTGTGTCATTTGGTGAAGTTCAGATTTTTGGCTTCTGAGGTGCTTAACTCGCTGAAATAAGCATTTTAATTTAACCAGCATCAAAAGTTAGGTCATCTGGTAAAGGTGAGATTTTAGTCTTCTGATATGCTTATCGCGCTGAAATAAGCACGTTACTCAAAACAACTTCATCAGCCACTCGTTAATAAACCCTAAAACACAGGAGCCCCAGTGTAAAACCCTGAAATACAGAGCCCCCTGTATATATACACTAAAACACAGTTAAAACTAAAGGAACTGCGGATGCAGCAAAATCAGGGACAAAATCATAGTTCCTGGAAAAGCTCAGCAGGTCTGGCAGATTCTCCGACACTTTCGCCATCTGCAATCCGACCCCACCACCAAAGGCATCTTTCCCTCCCCACCCTTATCTGTTTTCTGGAGGGACCACACTCTCCGTGACTCCCTTGTCCGCTCCACACTCCCCTCCAGCCTCACTTCACCCGGCAATTTTCCTGCAACCACAGGAAGTGCGACACCTGCCCCCATACCTCCTCCCTCATCCTTATCCCAGGTCCCTTAAAGACTTTCCACATCAAGCAGATGTTCACCTGCACATCTGCCAACGTGGTATACTGCATCCGCTGTATCCGTTGTGGCCTCCTCTCCATTGGGGAAACCAAGCGGAGGCTTAGGGACCGCTTTGTAGAACACCTACGCTCGGGTCACACTAAATAACTGTGCCTCCCAATCGCGAACCATTTGAACTCCCCCTCCCATTCCTCAGATGACATGTCCATCCTGGGCCTCCTGCAGTGCCACAACGATGCCACCCGAAGGTTGCAGGAACAGCAACTCATATACCGCTTGGGAACCCTGCAGCTCAATGGTATCAATGTGGATTTCACAAGCCTCAAAATCTCCCCTAACCCCACCGCCTCCCAAAACCAGGCCAGCTCGTCCCCGCCTCCCGAACCTGTTCTTCCTCCCACCAATCCCCTCCTCCCACCTCAAGCCGCACCCCCATCTCCTCCCTGCTAACCTCATCCCGACCCCTTTACCTGTCCATCCCCCCGGACTGACATATTCCCTCCGTACCTCCCCACCTGCACTCACCTTTACTGGCTCCATCCCCGCCTCTTCGACCTGCCTGTTTCCTCTCCACCTATCTTCTCCTCTATCCATCTTCTATCCCACTCCCCGTCTCTCTCTATTTATTTCAGAACCCCGACCCCTCCCCGATTTGTAATGAAGGGTCTGGGCCCGAAACGTCAGCCTTTTTGCTGTTATGATGTTGCTTGGCCTTCTGTGTTCATCCAGCTCTGTACCTTGATGTCTCGGATTCTCCTGCATCTGCAGTTCCTACTATCTCTGATGCAATAAAACACAGACACCTGTGTAAAGAAACGCTAAAACAGAGGCCCCTGTAAATAATCCAAAACACAGAACACAAACCCTAAACGTTAACTGTTTTTGCCTTCACAAATGCTGCCAGACCTGCTGAGCTTTTCCAGCAACTTTGTTTTTGTTCCTGATTTACAGCATCTGCAGTTCCTTCGGTTTTCAATTAACTGGGCAGTCAGTGAGATCAAATGGTTGTGTATCACATATTTACCAGTCGGATTCAAACACGCGGTGCCGTTCGCTCATGTGGTCACTTGTTTATCTTATAACCTTTGCCCCTGAATATCCTGTGGTCTGCCCTGTTTACTCATAGCGGTTAGCACTTAACAAGGCTTCCGGAGTCTGGCTGGCGTGTCTTTAGTAATACAGAGTCAATCGCCGTAAAATATCTTTTTCTGTGGTTTTTGTGTGACCCTATATCATAAGCCTCTTTACTGTTGTAATCAAGATTCTCTTTACCAATGCACCCACAGGCGCTCCATATGACCATTCTTGCGCTCTCATTCATTCATAACTTTACTGACCACTCATTAGCGTACTTTGTTTACATGTACCGCATTTCATTCATTCATTCATAAAACTACCATCTTAACGTACTTTTCACTAATACAGGGAGACGAAATTAAAATGTTCCTTCCACCCCATTACTGCCCTTTCACAGTTTGGACCCTTGTTGCTAACAGTGTCCAAACTTTAGTCTACATCAGTGTCAATTCCTGAGTATGTGTTAATTTCCGAATCTATTCAGAACAATACGATCCCATCCATCGTGTCACCCGAAACTATGAAAAATAATAATGTTAATCAGCCCTCAACAAAAGTATCCCAGGACTTGAATATCTTGCGGGACATCAAACAAGTTTTTGGCGTTACCACGTCTCTGTTAGATGCATATTGAATAGAGTCCGCGTTCCCTTCAAGAAAGCTACTCTCAAAATAGCGCTTCCGTGAAATTGAATGAAAGAGTGAGTTAACCGGCAATAGTGAAATCTCAAGAGCCAGGCGCGGTAATCAGGCTACTAAACTTTCTGCTGTCATTAAGTAATTCCCAACCCAGTCAAATCATATAGCGTTGATAAGCGTTCTGGCATTCTCTAACTTTAAAAGAATAAAAGGACCCACACCCTTCATTGCACTGCTTCAAATACCTCAGTCCTGACCCGCTGACAATGAGGCGCTCCCCCAGTCCGGACCCGCTGACAATGAGGCGCTCCCTCAGTCCTGACCCTAGTACAATGAGGTGCTCCCTCAGTCCAGAAACAGTGACAATGAGGCGCTCCCTCAGTCCAGAACCACTGACAATGAGGCGCCCCCCATGTCCGGACCCGCTGACAATGAGGCGCTCCCTCAGTCCTGACCATCGTAAAATGAGGCGCTCCCTCAGTCCCGAAACAGTGACAATGAGGCGCTCCCTCAGTCCTGACCCACTGACAATGAGGCGGCCCCCCAGTGCGGACCCGCTGACAATGAGGCGCTCCCTCAGTCCTGACCTGCTGACAATGAGGCGCTCACTCAGCCCTGACCCGCTGACAATGAGGCGCCACCTCACACCTACCCCAGACCAATGAGGCACTCCCTCAGTCCTGACCTGCTGACAATAACGCGCTCCCTCAGTCCTGACCCGCTGACAATGAGGCACTCCCTCAGTCCTGACCCGCTGACAATGTGGCGCTCCCTCATTCCTTACCCTAGAACAATGAGGCTCTCCCTCAGTCCTGACCCGAGGACAATGAGGCGCTACCTCAACAATGACCATCTTCCGACACTACACCTCCCCATTTCAAAGAGGCATTGCCTGAGACTCTGCTGTACTATCTCCATCCGAGCAATTCGCCGTGCTGTTGTGGGGGCTGTCTTATTTCGTGTTGATTTACAGTGGGTCTCTGTTTTAGGCTTTATTAATTGGAGGCTCTGTGTTTTAGGGTCGCCTCTGAGAGTTTAATTGCAGGAGTCTCAGTTTTAGGGAGGATTTGCAGGGGGCACTGTTTCAGGGTTTATGTACTGGGAGCTCTATATTTTACATTTTACTTAGAGGGGACTCGTTCTTTTATGTTTTCTCACTGAGGGCTGTATCTTTCACATTTTATTTCCTGAGGGACCTTTCTTCGATTATATATAAAGGTGTCTCTTTTTTTAAGGGTGTATTTCCAGGGGGCTCTGTTTTTAGTATATTTTCAAATGAGACTCTGCGACGGAGAATATACACAGGAGGCTGTGTGTTTCAGAGTTCATTTACAGGGATGTCTGTGTTTTAGGGTATCTGTACACGATGCTCTGTGTTTTAGGGATTATTTACGGTGATCCATATTTTACAGGTTACTGAAAGGCGTCTCTGTCTTCGGGTTTATTTATCGGGGACTGTTATTTATCGGTACGTCTATCTTTTCAAAGTTAATTTGGAAGGGGCCCTGTCTTACGGATAATTTACAGGTGGGCTGAGTGTTGGGTGTCATTACAGGTGCTCAGTGTTTCCGGATTTATTTAGACGGAGCCCTTTGTTTTACCTTCTACTTCCTGAGTGATGTGTGTTTAAAGGGGTCCGTGTCTGTCAGGGTATAATTACAGGGTGCTTTGTTTTTAATATTAGTTTAAATGTGGCTCTGTGTTTTAGGGGTTATTTACTGTGAGCTCCGCGTTTTACGGGTTATTGAAATGGGTTTCGGAGGGTATATTTATAGGGGGCTCGGTTTTTGAGGGCTTTTGTGAAGGCCTGATGCGAGCGTTAGAGGTGAGGTTCGGGTCAGCACTGGAGCTGAGGGTTATGGTTTGTGTTAGGCCTGAGACGAAGGTTAGGATTAGGGTTTAGCCTGAGGTTAGGCTCAGAGCTTACGCAAGGGTTGGCGTTAGGGCTGAATCTCGGGTTAAGGTTTGGGGTCGGGTTATTTTTTTGGGGCAGGGAGAAAGAAAGCAGCTTCGCATACCCAGAGACAGAACCAGAGGGAGAGCAACTGCGTATTCTACAGAAGACTCGGGATGTATTGTAAATTAACAAGTCAAATAGTATTACAGATTAGTTTACAATTAAAGATTGTTGGCCGGAGAGAATGCCTCATTGTCAGAGGGTCCGTTTGAGGCTGTCCCTCGATGTTGGAGTGTCAGTACTGAAGGAGTGCACAATTGTCAGAGGATCACATTCAGCCGACGCCTCATTTTTAAAAATTATGTAATTTAGTTCTGTATCACTCCCCCAATAAGAATTTAGAATAAGGCTCAGCCTCAGTCTTGACCCTATGACTGACACACTCCCACAGTTCTGACCCACTGACACTGCTGCAATACCTCAGTGCGGACCATTTGACAATGAGGCACTGCTTCAGTACTGAAGCTCTGACAGGACTGACTATCTGACAGTGAGGGAGTGCCTCAGTCTGACATTGTCACAGCGCTGCAGTCTTTTGGCACTCCCACAAGTCTAACCCCTTGAGAATAAGACACTATCTCAGTATTGAGCGTCTCACAATAATGCACCCCAACAGTTCTGACCCTCTGGTACTGCTGCATTACCTCATTAGAGACCCTATAAATGTGAGGCACTTCCTTAGTTCTGACCCTCTTACAATGAGGCGCTACCTCAGTACTGACTCTCTGATTATAATGCTCTCCAGCAGTTCTGTCCCTCTGACAGTGCTTCAAAACTTCCCTGGACCAGGCAAATTCCTCATTGTCAGCGGGTCAGTTCCGTGGCAGTGCCTCCTGGTAATGGGATCATCTGAATCTGTAATACTATTTGAGCTGTTAAGTTTACAATACATCCCGAGTCTCCTGTAGAATACGCAGTTGCTCTCCCTCCGGCTCTGGGTATGCGAAGCTGATTTCATTCTCCCTACTCTCAGAAGTATCCCTAACCTTAACCCTCGATTCAGCCCTATCGCCAACCCTTGCGTAAGCCCGAAGCCTAACTTCAGCCCAAAGCCTAATCCAAACCATAACCATCAGCCCTTACGCGAGACTCATCCGACGCTAACCAGAGCCTCAGGCCCAAACCGAACCCAGCTTCAGCCGTACTCCTGGCCCTCAAACACGGGGCCGACTGCACAGAAGCCCTCAAACACAGAGACCCCTTTCAGCAAACGGAAAACGCGGACCTCACTGTGAATAACACATAAACACAGAGTCCTATTTAAACAAACTTCAACAACAGAGCCCCCTGTAATTATACGCTCAAATACACAGACCCCTTTAAATGAACTCCAACACACATTGTCCAGGAAGTATAAGGTAAAACACAGGGCTACGTCTAAATAAATCCGAAAACACTGAGCACCTTTAATTACACCCCAACACTTAGCCCACCTGTAAATTATCCGTAAGACAGGGCCCGTTACAAATAACCCGAAAAAGACAAAGCTATCTATAAATAAACAGCCTCCTGCAAACAAACCCGAAAACAGAGACCCCATTCAATAACCTTTAAAACAGGGAGCTCACTATAAACAATCCCAAAAACACACAGCGTCGTGTATGTACACCCAAAAACACACACATCCCTGTAAATTAACCCTGAAACACAATGCTTCCTGGAAATAATCTCCGACGCAGAGCCTCATTTAAACAAACGGTAAAAAAGGCCCCTGTAAATACACTATCAAGCACAGAGACCCTTTAAATAAACCCGAAGAAAGTTCCCTCACGAAGTAAAATGTGAACCACAAAGCACCGCGGCACATAACTCCCTGTCAATAAACCCTAAAACACAGAGCTTCATTTACAGGGATGTCTGTGTTTCAGGGTTTATATACAATGAAGCCTGAAACACAAAGCTTTCTGTAAATAATCTCAGACGCAGAGCCTCATTTAAACAAATGATAAAAACATAGCGACCTGTAACTACACTCTCAAGCGCAGAGACCCCTTTACATATGACCGAAGAAAGGTTCCTCAGGAATTAACATGTAAAACAGAGCCCCCAGCAAGAAACAATAAAAGACAAAGCCCCATGTAAATTACATGTCAAATATAGAGCTCCTTGTAAATAAACCCTGAAAAACAGTACACCCTGCAAATCCTCCCTAAAACTGTGCTTCCAGTAAATAAACCCTCAGAGACGCCTGTAAACAAGCCCTCTGACAGAGAACCCTTTCAATAACCAGTAAAACAAGGAGCTTAATTCAAATAATCCGTAAAACAGGACCCCCTGTAATTATACCCTCAAATACACAGACCCTTTTAAATGACCTCTAAAACAGATGCCCGAGGAAGTAGAATGCAAAACACAGGGCTCCGTCTAAATAAACGCGAAAACACAGAGCACCTGTCAATACAACCCTGCACAAAACCGACCTGTAAATTATCCATAAAACAGGGCCCCTTACAAATAAACTCTCAAAGACGCAGCGAGCTATAAATAAAGAGCCCTCTGTAAATAAATACCAAAACACATCGTAAAAACGGCAAGAACTGCGGATGCTGCAAATCAGGAAAAAATGCGAAGTTGCAGGAAAAGCTCAATAAGTCTGGCAGCATCTGTGAGGGAAAAAACAGAGTTAACATTTCGGGTCAGGTGATCCTTCCTCAGAACCTCTGGCTGGCGCGTCTTTAGTCATGCAGTGTCAATCGCCTTAAAATATCCTTTTCTCTGGTTTTTGTGAGGCACAATAACATTATAACATAAGAACATCAGAACTAAGAGCAAGAGTAGACCCTCTGGCCCCTCGAGCCTGCCCCACTATTCAATAAGATCATGGCTGATCTTTTTGAGACTCAGTTCCACTTACCCGCCCGCTCACCATAAACCTTAATTCCTTTACTGTTCATAAATTTATCCAGCCTTGCCTTAAAAACATTCAGCGAGGTAGCTTCAACCGCTTCACTGGGCAGGGAATTCCACAGATTCCCAACCCTTTGGGTGAAGAAGTTCCTCCTGTCCTCAGTCCTACATCTGATTCCTTTATTTTGAGGCTATGCCCGCCAGTCCTAGTTTCACCTGCTCGTGGAAACAACCTCCCTGCCTCCACCCTATCTATTCCCTTCATAATCTTGTATGTTTCCATAAGATCTCCCCTCATTCTTGTGAATTCCAATGAGTTTAATCCCAGCCTGCTCAGTCTCCCCTCATATTCCAAACCTCTCAACTCTAGAATCAACCGAGTTAATCTCATCTGCACCCCGTCCAGTGCTCGTATATCCCTTCTTAAGTAAGGAGACCAAAACTGCACACTGTACTCCAGGTGCGACCTCACCAGGACCCTATACAGGTGCAGCATTACCCCGCTGTTTTTAAACTCTATCCCTCTGGCAATGACAGACAAAATTCTATTTGCCTTTTTAATTATCTGCTGCACCTGCAATACTACTTTTAGCGATTCATGAACAAGGACACACAAGTCCCTCTGCACAGCAGCATGTTGCAAGTTTTTACAATTTAAACCACAGTCCTTTTTTTTGTTATTCCTGCCAAAATGGATGACCTCACATTTATCGACATTGTACTCCATCTGCCAGACCATTGCCAACTCACTTAGACGATATATCCCTCTGCAGACTTTCAGTGTCTTCTGCACACTTTGCTCTACCGCTCATCTCAGTGTCATCTGCAAATTTTGACACACCACACTGAGTCCTCAAATCCAAATCATCTATGTCAATTGTAAACAATTGCAGTCCCAACACTGATCCCTGAGGCACACCACTAGCCACTGACCGCCAACCAGAAAAACACCCATTTACCCCTACTCTTTATTTTCTACTCGTCAGTCATCTTCTATCCATGCCAATACATTACCTCTAATATCGTGCAATTTTATCTTATGTCGCAGCCGTTGGTGTGGCACCTTGTCAAATGCCATCTGGAAATCCAGATGCACGACATCCACATGTTCCCCATTGTCCACCATGCAAGTAATGTCCTCAAAGAATTCAACCAAGTTAGTTAAACATCACGTACCCTTCATGAACCCATGCTGGGTGTTCCCAATGGGACAATTTATATCCAGTTGTCTTGCTATTATCTTCCTTAATGATGGATTCAGACATTATCCCCACAACTGAAGATAAGCTAACTGCCTATAGTTACCTGTTTTTTGTCTACTTCCTTTTTTAAAACAGTGGCTTCACATTGGCTGTTTTCCAATCTGCGGGAACCACCCCACAGTCCAGTGAATTTTGGTCAATAATTACGAGTGCAAGCCTCTTTACTGTTGTACTAAAGGTCCTCCAAAGCAATACACCCACAAGCGCTCCGTATTACCACTCTCGCGCTCTCATTCATACATAACTTTATTGACCACTTACGAGCGTACTATGTTTACTATTATCGCATTTCATTCATTCATAAAACTGCGATCTTGTCATACTTTTCTCTATTAAAGGGAGACTAAATTAAAATGTTCCTTCCACCCCATTTACTGCCTTTTGACAGTTTTAATCCTCACGGCCTTATTTTGTTAACAGTTGCCAAACCTGTGTCTACATCAGAGTCCATCCCTGAGTATGTGCTAATTTTCTAATCTATTCAGAACAATACCATCGTGTCAACCGATGCTATGAAAAAGCATAATATTAATCAGCCCTCAGCAACCTTCTCCCAGGACTTGAATAGCTTGCAGGACATCAAACAAGTTTTCTGCGTTAGCAGAGATAGAAGGAAATGCAGATGCTGGAGAATCTGAGATAGCAAGGTGTCGAGCTGGATGAACACAGCAGGCCAAGCAGCAGTGGAGCAGGAAGGTTGACGTTTCGGGCCGAGATCCTTCTTCAGAAATGGGGGAGGGGAAGGAGACTCTGAAATAAATAGGGAGAGACGGGGAGGCGGATAGAAAATGGATAGAGGAGAAGATAGGTGGAGAGGAGACAAACAGGTCAAAGAGGCGGGAATGGGGACAGTAAAGGTGAGTGTAGGTGTGGAGTTAGGGAGGAGATAGGTCAGTCCAGGGAGGACGGACAGGTCAAGGGGGCGGGATGAGGTCAGTAGGTAGGAATTGGGAGTGGCGCTTGATGATGGAGGAGGGGATAGGTGGGAGGAAGGACAGGTTAGGGAAGCGGGGACGAGCTGGGCTGGTTTTGGGATGCGGTAGGGGGAGGGGAGATTTTGAAGCTTGTGAAATCCACATTGATACCATTGGGCTGCAGGGTTCCCAAGCGGAATATGAGTTGCTGTTCCAGCAAACTTCGGGTGGCATCGTTGTGGCACTGCAGGAGGCCCAGGATGGACATTTTGTCTGAGGAATGGGAGGGGGAGTTGAAATGGTTCGCGACTGGGAGGTGCAGTTGTTTAGTGCAAACCGAGCGTAGGTGTTCTGCAAAGCGGTCCCCAAGCCTCCGCTTGGTTTCTCCGATGCAGAGGCGGCCACAACGGGAACTGCGGATGCAGTATGCCACATAAGCAGATGTGCAGGTGAACATCTGCTTGATGTAGAAAGTCTTCTTGGGGCCTGGGATAGGGGTCAGGGGCGAGGTGTAGGGGCAGGGGTAGCACTTCCTGCGGTTGCAGGGAAAAGTACCGGGTGTGGCGGGGCTGGAGGGCAACGTGGAGCGGACAAGGGAGTCACGGACAGAGTGGTCCCTCCGGAAAGCAGATAAGGGTGGGGAGGGAAAACTGTCTTCGTGGCGGGGTCGGATTGCAGATGGCGGAAGTGTTGGAGGATGATGCGTTGGATCAGGAGGTTGGTGGGCTGGTGCGTGAGGACAAGGGGGATTCTGATTTGGTTGTTATTGCGGGGAAGGGTTTTGAGGGATGAGTTACAGGAAATGCGGGAGACACGGTCGAGGGCGTTCTCGACCACTGAGTGGAGGAAGTTGCAGTCCTTGAAAAACGAGGACATCTGAGATGTACGGGAGTGGAATGCCTCATGCTCGGAGCAGATGCGGTGGAGGTGAAGGAATTGGGAATAGGGGATGGCATTTTTGCAGGAAGGTGGGTGGGAGGAGCTGCATTCCAGGTAGCTGTGGGAGTCCGTGGGCTTGAAATGGATATCAGTTTCTAGGTGGTTGCCAGAAATGGACACAGAGAGGTCCAGGAAGGAGAGGTATTAGAGATGATCCAGGCGAACTTAAGGTTGTTGTGGAAGGTGTTCGTGAAGTGGATGAACTGTTCGAGCTCCTCGTGGGAGCACGAGGCGGCTCCGATACCATCATCAATACAATGGAGGAAGAGGTGGGGTTTAGGGCCAGTGTAGCTCCGGAAGAGGAATTGTTCCATGTAACCTACAAAGAGGCAGGCATAGCTTGGGCCCATTCTGGTACCCATGGCCACCCCCTTTGTCTGTAGGAAGTGGAAGGAATTGAAAGAGAAGTTGTTGAGGGTGAGGACGAGTTTGGCGAAGTGGATGAGGGTGTCAGTGGAGGGGGACTGGTCGGGCCTGCGGGACAGGAAGAAGCGGAGGGCCTTTCTGCCATCTGTATGGGGAATGCAGGTGTATAGGGACTGGACATCTATGGTAAAGGTGAGGTGTTGGGAACCGGGGAATTGGAAGTTCTGGAGGAGGTTGAGGGCGTGGGTGGTGTCACGGACGTAAGTAGGGAGTTCCTGGACCAAGGGGGAGAAAATGGAGTCGAGATAGGTGGAGATAAGTTCGGTGGGGCAGGAGCAGGCGTAGGCAATTGGTCGACCAGGGCAGTCAGGTTTGCTGGAAAAGCTCAGCAGGTCTGGCAACATCTGTGAAGGAGAAAACAGAGTCAACGTTTTGGTTCCGGCGACCCTTCCTCAGAACTTCAGTACACTGCCGACACTGAGGTGTGCTATCTCACTCCAACCCTCTCAGTGCTGCAATAACCCAGATTTGATCCTCTATTCACGTGGCACTCCCTCAGGACTGATCCTGTAATCGTGTGGCTCTGCCTCAGTAATGACCGTGAGACAGTACTGCTCTTCCACGTTGCTGACTGTCTGACAAACAGGCACTGCCTCAGATCTGACTTGCTGACTGTAAGGTACTATCTGAATCTGACTATCTCGCAGTGCTTTACTGGGGGCTCTGTTATTTAGTGTTGATTTACAGTGGGCCGTGTGTTTTAGCTTTCATGAACTGGAGGCTATGTGTTTTAAGGTTTTGTTTTTGCAGTCGTCTGTTTGAGGGTTTCAGGGGATTTTAGGGAGGATTTAAAGGGTTTATTTACAGGGAGCTCTATAACTTACACTTTATTTACAGCGGGCTCTGACTTTTATGGTTTCTTTACTGGGGGTTGTCCCGGCCCCAGCCTCCATCCCCAGCCTGTCCCAGCCCCGCCCCCAGCCCGCGGAACTGACCATAACACCGGCCCGCAGCCTGTCCCGGTGCCCGGCCCGAGCCCCAGACTGTTCCGGACCCGGCCGCGGCCCCCAGCCCCCGACACGAATCCCATCCTGTCCTGGCCCGGAACACAAGCCCCCAAACCCCTCCCCCACCCTAGCCTGTCCCGGCCCCAAACCTAACCAACAACTTAGCCCCAATCCTAACCCTAAACCTGACGCCTAATCCCAGAACCGAGCCTTCAACCCCCAGCCAAATCCCGGCCGACAGCCTGTCGCAGCCACGGCCCGGCCCGGCTCGTCCCAATCCGGAGTCCCAGCCCAAAACATCGCCATAAACCGAGCCTCAGCCTCATGCCTCCGACCCCGGCCCCAAACCTAACCAAAACCTTTGCCCCAACCTGGACACTGACTCTGAACCCGGCCACAGACACCCAGCCTGATCCGGCCCGGCCCGATCCAATCCAGGGCCCCAGACCAGACCATCACCGTAAACCTCGCCTTAACCTCGGCCCTACGCAACGGCCCCAGACCCCAGCCTTCAGCCCCTTTCCCAGCTGTAACCCTAAACCCGGCCCCAGACCCCAGCCACCAGCCTGTCGCAGCCCCGATCCTGCCGCAGCTTGTCCCCGATCCTAACCCAACCTCCAGACTGTCCTGGCCGCGGCCACCGGACCCTGACCCGAACCCACAGCCCTCGGCCCGAAGCCTGTCGCGGCCCAGGCCCAAGCTCCCTGCCCCGCCCCTACCCCACCCTGCCCAGATGCCAGCGACCTCGACCGAGACCCAGCCATTAGCGCCCCCCAGCCCAACACTCCCCCGCAGGCTGACGCAGCCGTGACCCTGACCCTAACCTCAACCAAGGCCCTGAGCCTGACCACAAGCCAGACTCCGAAACCGAGCCGGACCCCGACCCCGACCAAATTAAGGTCCCAGCACCTTGCCCGCGGCCCCGACTCTAACCCCTGCCTGTCCCAGACCCGTTCCCCTACCTAACTCTAACCCAAGCCGCAGCCTGACCCGGCCCTCATCCTTCGCCCTAAACCCAGCCTGACCCTCTCCTGGCCCCGACTGTCCTGTGCCCTGGCCCTCGGCCATCCCACCACCCCTATCCCCCTCCCCCTCCCACCTCCCCCGACTGAGCTTGTCCCGGTCCTGGTCCCAGCCCCCAGCTGCAGCCTCAACCCTGACCTCAACTCTAACCCGAGCCTCAGCCTTAACCCAAACCCTAGCCCCACCCTGACACTCATCATTTCTTAACCCTAAACTGTCTGAAAGTAACCACTGAGGAAGTGCCTCAATGGTCAATACTCACGCAGTGCCTCAATGTAAAGGGGTCAGAATTGACAGCCTCATTGTCAGAAGGTCAGTGAGAGTGCTTCACAGCAGTGTCACTGCGAGGGACTGTCTCTATGTTAGAGGGTCCAGTGGGGTACACAGTCTCAATATAACGGGGTGAGAAATAAGGGAGTGCAACACGTTTGCAGGACCATTACTGAGATAGTCTAGTACAATGAGAGGGTCAGAATTGAGCAAAGGACTCCAGGTAACGGGATCAGAACTGTGGGATGGCTCCATGATTAGCAGGTCAGCACTGACTATTGAAGCACTGTAACAGCATCAATACGGAGGCAATGCTTCTTTCGAAAGGTGTCCGAATTGAAGGGACTCCACACAATCAGAGGGTCATGACTGTGATATTATGATCAGCCAGTCACTACCAAGGGACTGCCTTATTGTCAGTGTGTCAGTGCTGAGGCATTGTTCATTGTTCAGAGGGTTCGTCGCAGGGGAATGACTCATTGTCAGAGTTTGTGTTCTGAAGCAGTTCCTCAGTGTAACGGTGTGGGAATTGAGGGTTTGCTGCACAGAGAGGGTCAGTGCTAAGGTATTGCAGCTGTATCAGAGGATCAGTGCTGAGGCATTGCCTCACGATAAAGGCATCAAAAGTGAGGTAGTGCGAAACGATTACAGGGTCGCTAAGACATTGCAGCACTGTGACAGTGTCAGAAATGATGGACTGTTTCATTGTCAGAGGGGCATTACTGAGGGATTGAAGCACTATCAGAGCTTTAGTACAGAGGGAGTGCTTCATTGTCAGAGGGTCAGTACTGCATAAGTGCATTACTGTCAGACAGAGCCAGTTCCTAATTACGGAGGGGTCAGAACTGGGGCAGTGCATCATTGTAAGGGCATCAGAATTAAGGGCGACCTCACATTTAGAGGGTCAGTCCTGAGGGAGGGCTTCATTATCATTGTGTCAGTAACTAGGGCACTGGCATATTGTCAGCTGGTCAGTTCTGAGACAGAGTCTCTTTGTCAGTGGGTCAGCACTGAGGCTGAGCTTCAGTGTAATCGTGTCAGAATGGAGGGTTTGCCACAGACAGACAGTAAGTACTGAGGTATTTTAGCTCTAACAGGGTCAGAACCCAGGCAGTACCTCATTAACAAAAGATCACTTCTGCAGCAGTGAGAGAGGGCCAGTCTGAAGGAGTGCCTCCTTGTCAGATGCTCAGTTCTGACACACTGCTCCTTTGTCAGAGTGTCATTTGTGAGGCAGTGCCACTTTGTAATGGGATCAGAACTGTCAGGGGGGCAGGACTGAGCGCGAGCCTCATGATCAGAGGTCAATACTGAGAGAGTGTCCTATCAGAGATTCATTCCGAAGGGTGTGCTTCATTGTCAAAGAGTCCATTCTCAGGGAGGGCATCATGTGAAAATACTGAGGGAAATGCAGTGTTACAGGGATAGGTTAAGGGGATGGGTGAGATGCGCATAGGAGGGTCAGTGTGGACTTGGGCTTAATGGCCTGTTTTACACTGTTGGGATTCTCTGATTCTGATGACAGGATCAGTACTGTGGCATTTCAGCACTGTTGGAGGGTGAGATCAGTGGGAGTGCACAATTGTCAGAGGATCAATACTGAGGTTGAGGCAGAGTCAGGGAACTATAGACCTGTGAGCCTCTGGACTGACATTCCAGTCCTACCTCAGAACTGATCCTCTGACAGAGCTGCAGTTCCTCAGTACTGACTCTGTAATCGTGAGGCACACCCTCAATCCTGACCACATTTCAATGAGGCACTGCCACAATATTGACCCTCTGACAATGAGGCACTCCCTCAGTACTGACCCAGTGACTATAATGCACTCCTACATTTCTGACGCGATGGCAACGAGGTCTGAAGTCATACGACACCAGGATACAGTCAACAGGTTTATTTGAAAACACAAGCTTTTGGAGCCTCACTCCCCCTTCAGTCCAACATCGACACCTGCACATCGCAGCAATGAGATCTAACAGTGCTTCCATTTCTGAGAGCTAAACCGCTAATCATGTGCCCTCCATCCATTCTGATCACATTACATTGAGGCACTGCTTCAGAATGGACCCTTCGTACTCACCCACTGACAGTGCTGACTACATGTACTGACTGTCTAAAATGTGAGCACTCCCTTGATTCTGAGTCTCACAATGAGGTACTCGCTCAGTACCAATGCTCTGATAGTGAAGCATTTCCTCCAAACTGACCTGCTGACAACGAGGCAGTCCCTCAGGACGAGTCTTCTGACTGATCTGCCGTACCTCCGTACAGATTATCTAAACGTGTGCGACCTCATCAATCCCTACCCTCTTACAATGAGACAGTGCCTCAGTAATGACCCACTGACAATGAGGCAATGCCTCAGAACTGATCCACGTAGAGTGCTGCACTACCACAGAACTGACCATCGAAGCATGTGGCACACTCCGATCCGACCCCCTTACAATCAGGTACTTCCTCTGTATTGACGCTCTGACAATGATGTACACCCTCTGTCCTGTACGTTTGACAAACAGGCACTGATCCAGTAATAACTCCCGATAATGAGGCATTCTATCGGGACTGAACATATGATATTAAGGTACCTGTTCAGTGCTGACCATATGATAAGGAAGCATTCCCACAGTTCTAAGCCACAGACAGCGCTGTCATACCTCAGGACTGACCCTCCCATCATGTGACACTTCTTCAATTCTGACATCTGCGTAATGAGGCACTGCCTCAATCCTGACCCTCTGACAATTATGCACTCCCACATTTCTGACGCTCTGACAATGAGGCTTTCATTCAACATTTACACTGTGATAGACCTGCAAAATCTCAGTACTGGCTGTCCAATCAAGAGGCACATCCTCAATTCTAACCCTGTTGCAATGAGGTACTGCTTCAGTATTGACCCTCTGCCTCTGTGTCATTTTAAACCCGATGTCTCTTCTTCGGAGAGTCCACAAAACCATTTTGAAGTCAAAGTAATCGTTTGAAAGATGGTTAAGTAGTAACAGTGCTGTTTTAACGGTATTTTTAATAAATTTCAGGTAATTTCTGGACACATCAAATCACAAAATTACAGAAGGGGAAGGGGCCATTTGGCCCATCATACTGAGTTGTCTCTATCATCACATGCAAATCTTTTTT
>NC_063375.1:7309666-7328358 GCF_021869965.1 Rhincodon typus
TGTGGGTATGCGACATAATTAGACATTCAGTACTGAGATGGGGCCCCATTGTCAGAGGGTCAACAATGAGGCAGTGCCACATCCTGCAGAGGTTAGAATTGAAGGAGTGCCACTTGATTACAGGACCCGTGCTGAGGTTTTTCAGCACTTAGAGACGGTCGAACTGACAGAATGCTTTCTTGACAGAGGGTCAGTGTTGAGGTATTGAAGCACAGTCGGAGGTTCAGCACTGAGGTGGCCCCTCATTGCAAGAGGGTTAATACTGATTCAGTTCCTCAATGTAATGGGGTCACACTTGAGGGAGTGCGAAATGATTAAAGGGTCAGGACTAACAATACAGGACTGTCAGTGAGTCAGATCTGTAGGAGTCAGAGAGTCAATACGGAGGCAGTGCCTCATTGTGTTGGTGTTGGAATTGAAGGAGTGCCAACTGATTAGAGAGTTAGGCCAGAGGCATTGTGTCATCGTCAATCGGTTAGAACTGAGGGAGTGCCGCATATTAAGAGGGTTGGTAGTGAGGTATTTGCAGCAGTGTGGGAGTGCCTCGTTTTCAGAGGATATCACTGAGAAAGTGCCTTATTGTCAGAAGAACATGGAGTCATAGAATCGCAGATGTACAGTATGAAAACAAACACTTTAGTCCAACTCGTCCATACTGACCAGATAAACAAAATTAATCTATTCAGTTTGGCCATATCCCTCAACCCGTCCTATTCGTCGACCCATTCACTTACCTCTGAAATGTTGTTATTGTGCCATCCTTCACCAATTCCACTGGCAGCTTATTGCATACATTTGCCACCCTCTAATTCAAAATGTTGCTCCTTAGGTACCTTTCAAAACTTCCCCTCTCAAAATAAACACATGACTTCTAGTTTTGGACTCCCCTACCTTGGGGAAAAGACCCTGGCTGTTCATCCTATCCATGCTCTCATGATTTTATAAACTTCTATCAGGTCCTCCTCGCCCTCCGACACTCCAGGAAGAATGGCTCTAGCCTATTCAGCCTCTCCTTACAGCTCAAACCCTCCAACACGCTGGTCACAGGCCTTCAATCTGAAAAATAACCCTCGACCACCACCCTCTCTCCTACCTTCTCGTCAATTTTTGTATCCAGATGGCTGGTTCTCCCTGTATTCCATGTGATCGAACCTTGTTAACCAGTCGACCATGCGAACGTTGTCAAACCACTAAATCAAGTGTGGCACCAGAGAATCAAGGTTCTCAAACCTACTTTGACTGCAGTCCTTTGAAGACTTCCCTTCTCTTTCCCGGTAGGACTGCAATAACATTCCTTTTGTGAAGACATTCCAGCCCTGGAGGCAGCTGCTCTGTTGACTGAAGGATTTGATAAAAGACTGTACACACAAAGCACTTCCACTTGTCATTTCTGAGGCCCAGAAGGTTGCGTTCATGACTCAGATACTTGGCAATTGAGGGCTTTTGTGTCATTCTGGTTATAACAGAGTATGATCTCGTCTGACATTATCAAGGAATTGCTGCGTTGCTGTATATGTGATGCAATGAGATTCAGAAATGGAAATGAAAATGCCTGTGGCATTATTCAAAGAAAGAATGCCTTCTTCTTTGTCCAGTCCAATATTTCAATAATGGTGAACGGATATTTTTCAGGCTGGGAAACAGGGTTGTAGTGGAATTCTCCAGGGGCTGCAACTGGGACGTTTGTCTTTCCTGAAAGATAATTAATTATCTTGATCGTGGTGTGCAAGGGACAATTTCCGAGTTAAACTTGAGAATTGAAAATTGTGAGAAGAATAATGTGGAACTCCAAAAGTGCATTGAAAAGTTGATGGAGTGGGCAGATAGGTGGAAGATGAGGTACAATGCAGCGAAGTGTAAGGTGATGCACTTTGTCTTTCAAGTGTTTTTCCTTCCAATGTTAAATAGTAGTATGGACGTGCACAGTTGAAATGATGGTCGCAGTACAGCTGGAGAGAGCAATAAATAAAACATACAGCCTTTATTAATAGGGGTATAGAGGAGACGAGTAAGAAGTTGATGATATTGAACTTCTGCAAGGTAAGTTAAATCTCAAATGGAGTATTGTGCACAGTTGTGGCCTTCACATTATCGGAAAAAGGCAAATGCATTGATGTGCTGATTATTACTGGAATGGTTCCAGGTCGGAAAAGCTTCAGATACAAGAATAGATTGAAGAGTTCGGGACTGTTCTCCCTCAACAGTCGGCTGAGAGGAGATGGAATTCAGGTTTTCTGAAATCGAGAATGGGCTCAACAGAGTAGATCGGGAGAAGATGTCCCTGCTTGTAGAAGAGTTTTATCACACAATGTATAGTTAGGTTATGGAGTGCACTGCTGTAAATGTGATGAATGAAGTTCAATGGAGACGTACAGAGGGCATTGGATGAAAATGGTGGGCAGGTGATAGGCGGAAAAAAGGATTTGCATGAGATGATAGAGACAACTCAGTATGATGGGCCAAATGGCCTCCTTCCCCTTCTGTAATTTTGAGATTTGGTGTATCCAAAAATTACCTGAAATTTATTACAAACACCAATAAAAAAACAACAGTGTTACTACTTAACCATCTTTCAAAGGATTACTTTGACTTCGAAATGGTTTTGTGGACTCTCCGAAGACAGATAACATCGGCTTTAAAATGACACAGACGCAGAGGGTCAATACTGAAGCAGTACCTCATTGCAACAGGGTTAGAATTCAGAATGTGCCTCTTGATTTGACAGCCAGTACTGAGATTTTGCAAGTCTATCACTGTGTAAATATTGAATGAATGCCTCATTGTCAGAGCGTCAGAACTGTGGGAGTGCATTATTGTCAGAGGGTCAGGACTGAGGCAGTGCCTCATTATGCAGATGTCAGAATTGAAGCAGTGTCACATGATGGGAGGGTCAGTCCTGAGGTATGACAGCACTGTCAGTGGTTTGGAACTGTGGGAATGCTTCATTATCATATGTTCAGTCCTGAGCAGGTGCCTATATCATATGTTCAGTCCTGATAGAATGCCTCATCATCGGGAGTCATTACTGAGTCAGTGCCTGTTTGTCAAAGGTACACTACAGAGGGTTTGCATCATTGTCAGAAGGTCAATACAGAGGCAGTACCTGATTGTAAGGTGGTCATATCGGAGTGTGCCACATGCTAAGATGGTCAGTTCTGTGGTAGTGCTGCACTTTAAGTGGGTCAGTTCTGAGGCATTGCCTCATTGTCAGAGGGTCATTTCTGAGGCACAGTCTCATTGTAAGAGGGTATGAATTGAAGGGGTCTCACACGTTTAGATGATCAGGACGGAGGTATTGCAGATCTATCAGAAGGTTAGCCCTTAGGGACTGCCTCGTTGTCAGCAGGTCAGTTTGGAGGAAGTGCTTCACTGTCAGAGCATTGGTACTGAGCGAGTACCTCATTGCAGAGAGTCAGAATCAAGGGAGTGCTCACATGTTAGACAGTCAGTACATGTCGACAGCACTGTCAGTGGGTGAGTACGAGGGATCCATTCTGAAGCAGTGCCTCAATGTAATGGGATCAGAATGGATGGAGGGCCACATGATGAGCAGTTTAGACCTAAGGAATGGAAGCACTGTCAGATCTCATTACCGTGATATGGAGGTGTCGATGTTGGACTGAAGGAGGACTGAGGCTGCAAAAGCTTGTGTTGGACTATAACCTGGTGTCGTATGAATTCGGACCTGTGGGAGCGCATTATAGTCACTGGGTCAGTACTGAGGGAGTGCCTCATTGTCAGAGGGTCAATATTGAGGCCGTACCTTATTGAAATGGGGTCAGGATTGAGGGTGTACCTCACGATTACAGAGTCAGTACTGAGGAGCTGCAGCTCTGTCAGAGGATCTGTTCTGAGGTAGGACTGGATGGTAAGTCCAAAGTCCCACTGGTCTACATTTCCCTGGCTCTGCCTCAGCCTCAGTATTGACCCTCTGACAGTTATGCACTCCCACTGATCTTACCCTCCAACAGTGCTGAAATGCCACAGCACTGATCCTCCCATCAGAATCATAGAATCCCCACAGTGTAAAACAGGCCATTAAGCCCAAGTCAACACTCACCCTCCCAGCGCATCTGACCCATCCCCTTAACCTATCCCTGTAACCCTGCATTTCCCTCAGAATTCTCACATGATGCCGTCCCTCAGAATGGACTCTTTGACAATGAAGCACACCCTTACGAATGAATCTCTGATAAGGCACTCTCTCAGTATTGACCTCTGATCATGAGGCTCTCGCTCAGTACTGGCTCCCTGACAGTTCTGATCTCATTACAAAGAGGCAGTGCCTCACCAATGACCCTCTGACAAAGGAGCAGTGTGTCAGAACTGACCATCTGACAAGGAGGCACTCCTTCAGTCTGACCCTCTCTCACTGCTGCAGAAGTGATCTTTTGCTAATGAGGTAGTGCCTGGGTTCTGACCCTGATAGAGCTGAAATGCCTCAGTACTTACTGTCAGTCTGTGGCAAAGCCTCCATTCTGACACCATTACACTGAAGCACAGCCTCAGTGCTGACCCACTGACAAAGAGACTCTGTCTCAGAACTGACCAGCTGACAATCTGCCAAGGCCCTAGGTACTGACACAATAATAACGAAACCCTCCCTCAGGACTGACCCTCTGAATGTGAGGTCGCCCTCAATTCTGATGCCCTTACAATGATGCACTGCCCCAGTTTTGACACCTGCATAATTAACAACTGGCTCAGTCCAACAGTAATGCACTCCTGCAGTAATGACCCTCTGACAATGAAGCACTCCCTCCGTACTGGAGCTCTGACAGTGCTTCAATCTCTCAGTAATGCCCCTCTGACAATGAAATAGTCCATCAGTTCTGACACTGTTACAGTGTTGCAATGTCTTAGCGATCCTGTAATCGTTTCGCACTACCTCACTTTTGATGCCTTTATCGTGAGGCAATGCCTCAGCACTGATCCTCTGATACAGCTGCAATACCTCAGCACTGATCCTCGCTGTGTAGCAAACCCTCAATTCCCACACCGTTACACTGAGGAACTGCCTCACAACACAAACTCTGACAATGAGTCATTCCCATACGACGAACCCTCTGACAAATGAACAATGCCTCAGAACTGACACACTGACAATAAGGCAGTCCCTTAGGACTAACCCGCTGATCATAATATCACAGTCATGACCCTCTAATTGTGTGCCGTCCCTAGAATTCGGACACCTTTCGAAAGACTGCCTCCGTATTGATGCTGTGACAGTGCTTCAATAGCTCAGTGTTGACCTGCTAATCGTGGAGCCATCCCACAGTACTGATCCAGTTACATAGAGGCCTTCGCTCAATCCTGACCCTCTGACTGTATTACACTATCTCAGTACTGGTCCTGAAAACGTGTTGCACTCCCTTATTTCTCACCCGATTATATTGAGATGTGCACCCCACTGGACCCTCTAACAGTGACACAGTCCCTCAGCAGTGGCACTACTGTGAAGCACAGTCACTGACACTCTGAAAATGAGGTTGTCTATTCTGACCCCTTTACATGGAGGCACTGCGTGAGTATTGACCATTGAGGCACTTCCTCAGTAGTTACCTTCAGACAGGTTAGTGTTAAGGCCAGATGAGGCTCAGGGTGGGGCTAGGGTTAGGGTTAGATCTGAGGCTAGGGTTAGAGTTGAGGTCAGTGTTGAGGCTGCAGTTGGGGGCTGGCACCAGGACCGGGACAAGCTCAGTCGGGGATGAAGGAGGGGGCAGAGGCTGTTGGGATGGCCGAGGGCCGGGGAACAGGACAGTCGGGGCCAGAAGAGGGACAGGCTGGTATTAGGGCGAAAGATGGGGGCCGAGTCAGGCTGAGGCTGGGGTTAGATTTTGATAGGAGCTCGGGTCTGGGACAGGCAGGGGTTAGGGTCGGGGCTGCGAGCTGGGTGCTGAGACCTTAACCTGGTCGGGGTCGGTGTCAGGGTCAGGCTTAGGGCCGTGGTTAGTGTTAGGGTCAGGGTCAGGGTCAGGGCTGCGACAGGCTGCGGGGGAATGTTGGGCTGGGGAGCCGATGGCTGTGTCTGGGTCCGGGTTTTGAGTTACGGCTGGGACAGGGGCTGAAGGCTGGGGTCTGGGGCCGGTGCGGAGGGCTGAGCCTAAGGCGAGGTTTACGGTGATTTTCTGGTCTGGGGCTCTGGATTGGGTCGGGCCGGCCCGGGCGGGGCTGGAGGTCTGGGGCTGGGTTTAGTTTCATTGTCAGGTTGGGGCGAAGGTTTTGGTTAGGATTGGGGCCGGGGTCGGAGGTCTGAGGCTAAGGCTAGGTTTACAGTAATGGCCTGGGCGGGGGCCCCGGTTTGGGTCGGGCTGGGCTGGGCCAGGGCTGCGACAGGCTGTCGTCCGTGATTCGGCTGGGGGCTGAAAGCTCTTTCTGGGGTCAGGGGCCAGGTTTAGGTTTAGGATTGGGGCTAAGTTTTTGGTCATGTTTGGGGCCGGGACAGGCTAGGGTTGGGGTGTGTTTTGGGGGCTTGGGTTCCGGGCCAGGACAGGCTGGGTTTCGTGTCGGGGGCTGGGGGCCGCGGCCACGGCCGGAACAGTCTGGGGTTAGGGCTGAGAGCCGGGACACGCTGCGGGCCGGGACGAGGGTCAGTTCCGCGGGATGGAGGCAGGACTGGGACAGGCTGGGGATGGAGGCTGGGGCCATGAAAGTCAGAGCCCGCTGTAAATAACGAGTAAAGTATAGAGCTCCCTGTAAATAAACCCTGTAAATCCTCCCTAAAATCCCCCTAAACCCTCAAACAGACGACTGCAAAAAAAACCTCTAAAACACAGAGCCTCCAGTTATTGAAAGCTAAAACACAAGGCCCACTGTAAATCAAAACGAAATAACAGAGCCCCCACTAAAACACTGCGAGATAGTCGGATTGAGATAGTACCTCATAGTCACCAAGTCAGATCTGAGGCAGTGCCTGTTTGTCAGACAGTCAGTAATGCGGAAGCGCAGTGTTGTTGAACGGTTGTTACTGAAGCAGTGCCACACGATTACAGGATCAGTCCTGAGGGAGTGCCACGCGAATAGAGGACCAAATCTGGGTTATTGCAGTACTGACAGGGTTGGAGTGAGATAACACCTCAATGTCGGCAGTGTACTGAAATTCTGAGGAAGGGTCCGCGGACCAGAAACGTTAACTCTGTTTTCTCCTTCACAGATGTTGCCAGACCTGCTGAGCTTTTCCGGCAAACCTGATTGCTCTGGTCAATTAATTGTCTCCGCCTGCTCCTGCCCCACCGAACTTATCTCCACCTATCACGACTCCATTTTCTCCCCCTTGGTCCAGGAACTCCCTACCTACGTCCGTGACACCACCCATGCCCTCCACCTCTCCAGAACTTCCAATTCCCCGGTCCCCAACACCTCCACTTTACCATGGACGTCCAGTCCCTATACACCTGCATTCCCCATTCAGATGGCCCAAAAGGCTCTCCGCTTCTTCCTGTCCCGCAGGCCGGACCAGTCCCCCTCCACTGACACCCTCATCCGCTTAGCCGAACTTGTCCTCACCCTCAACAACTTCTCTTTCAATTCCTCCCACTTACTACAGACAAAGGGGGTGGCTATGGTACACGCATGGGCCCAAGCTGTGTTTGCCTCTTTGTAGGTTACATGGAACAATCCCTCTTCCGGAGCTACACTGGCCCTAAACCACACCTCTTCCTCCGTTGCATTGATGACTGTATGGGCGCCCCCTCGTGCTCCCACGAGGAGCTCGAGCAGTTCATCCTCTTCACCAACACCTTCCACCCCAATCTTAAGATCTCCTGGATCATTTCTAATACCGCTCTCCTTCCTGGACCTCTCTGTTTCCATCTCTAGGAACCACCTAGAAACTGATATCCGTTTGAAGCCCACCGACTCCCACCGAGAATACACCTCCTCCCACCCACCTTCCTGCAAAAATGCCATCCCCTGTTCCCAATTCCTTCACCTCCGCCGCATCTGCTCCCAGGATGAAACATTCCACTCCTGTACATCTCAGATGTCCTCGTTTTTCAAAGACCGCAACATCCCCACCTCAGTATTCGAGAACGCCCTCGACCGTGTATCCCGCATTTCCCGCAACTTATCCCTCACACCCCCACCCCGCAATAACAACCAAAACAGAAGCCCCCTCGTCCTCACGTACCAGGCCACCAACCTCCAGATCCAACGCATCATCCTCCGACGCTTCCGCCATCTGCAAAACGACCCCACCACCGAAGACATTTTTCCCTCCCCACCATTATCTGCTTTCCGGAGGGACCACTCTGTCCGTGACTCCCTTGTCCGCTCCACACTCCCCTCCAGCCCCACCACACCAGGCACTTTTCCCTGCAACCGCAGGAGGTGCTACACCTGCCCCTACACCTCCCCCCTCACCCCCATCCCAGGCCCCAAGAAGGCTTTCCACATCAAGATGATGTTCACCTGCACATCTGCGACCGTGTTGTTCCCGTTGTGGCCGCCTGTACATCGAGGAAATCAAGCGGAGGCTTGGGGAAAGCTTTGCAGTACACCTACGCTCGGTTTGCACTCAACAACTGCACCTCCCAGTCGCGAACCTTTCAACTCCCCCATCCATTACTCAGACGACATGTCTATCCTGGGCCTCCTGCTGTGCCACAACGATCCCAATAGAAGGTTGCTGGAAAAGCAACAACTTTTATTCCGCTTGGGAACGCTGAGGCCCAATGGTATCAATGTGGACTTCACAAGCTTCAATATCTCCCCTCCGCCTACCGCATCCCAAAACCAGCTCAGCTCGTCCCCCCTCCCTAACCTGTCCTTCATCCCACCTATCCCCTCCTCCCACCTCAAGCACCACCCCCATTTCCTAACTACTAACCTCATCCCGCCCCCTTGACCTGTCCGTCCTCCCTGGACTGACCTATCTCCTCCCTAACTCCCCACCTACACTTACTTTACTGGCTCCATCCCCGTCTCTTTGTCCTGTCTGTCTCCTCTCCACCTGTCTTCTCCTCTATTGGTTTTCTATCCGCCTCCCTCTCTCTCCCTATTTATTTCAGAACCTCCTTCCCCTCCCCCATTTCTGAAGAATGGTCTCGGCCCAAAACGTCAGCCTTCCTGCTACTCTGCTGCTTGGCCTGCTGTGTTCATCCAGCTCGACCCCTTATTGTCTCAGAATCTCCAGCATCTGCAGTTCCTAATATCTCTGCTCGCGCAGAAAACTTGTTTGATGACCTGCAAGCTATTCAAGTCATGTGAGACAGTTGCTGAGGGCTGATAAATATGCTCTTTCATAGCTTCGGTTGACACGATGGTGTTGTTCTGAGTAGATTAGAAAATTAACATATACTCAAGGATAGACTCTGATGGAGACACAGGTTTGGCAACTGTTTGCAAAATAAGGCCGTGAGGATTAAAACTGTGAAAAGGCAGTAAATCAGGTGGAAGGAACATTTAATAGTAAAAAGTATGACAAGATCGCAGTTTTATGAATGAATGAAATGCGGTAATAGTAAACATCGTATGCTAGTAAGTGGTCAGTAAAGTTATGAATGAATGAGAGTGCGAGAGTGGTAATATGGAGCCCTTGTGGGTGCATTGGTAAAGAGGACCTTTAGTACAACAGTAAAGAGGCTTGCACCAGTAATTATTTACCAAAATTCACTGGACTCTGGGGTGGTTCCCGCAGATTGGAAAACAGCCAATGTGACGCCACTGTTTAAAAAAGGAAGTCGACAAAAAGCCGGTAACTACAGGCCAGTTAGCTTAACTTCGGTTGTGGGGAAAATGCTAGAATCCATCATTAAGGAAGATAATAGCAAGACAACTGGATATAAATTGGCCCATTGTGAACACCTAGCATGGGTTCATGAAGGGTCGCTCATGTTTAACTAGCTTGGTGGAATTCTTTGAGGACATTGCTTGCATGGTGGACAATGGGGAACCTGGATGTCGTGTATCTGGATTTCCAGAAGGCATTTGACAAGGTGCCACACCAAAGGCTGCTACATAAGATAAAGTATTGGCATGGATAGAGGATGATTGACGAGTAGAAAATAAAGAGTAGGGGTGAATGGGTGTTTTCCTGGTTGGCGGTCAGTGGCTAGTGGTGTGCCTCAGTGATCAGTGTTGGGACTGCAATTATTTACAATTTACATAGATGATTTGGAGTTGGGGACTAAGTATGGTGTGTCAAATTTGCAGATGACACTGAGATGAGCGGTAGAGCAAAGTGTGCAGAAGACACTGAAAGTCTGCAGAGGGATATATAGTCTAAGTGAGTGAGCAAAGGTCTGACAGAAGGAGTAAAAAGTCGATAAATGTGAGGTCATCCATTTTTGTAGGAATAACAACAAAATGGACTATGGTTTAAATGGTTAAAAATTGCAGCATGCTGCTGTGCATAGGGACTTGGGTGTCCTTGTGCATGAATCGCTAAAAATAGTATTGCAGGTGCAGCAGGTAATTAAAAAAGCAAATAGAATTTTGTCTGTCATTGCAAGAGGGATGGAGTTTAAAAACAGGGAGGTAATGCTGCAGCTGTATCGGGTCCTGGTGAGGCCGCACCTGGAGTACTGTGTGCAGTTTTGGTCTCCTTACTATAGAAGGGATATACTAGCACTGGACGGGGTGCAGAGGAGATTCACTCGGTTGATTCTAGATTTGAGAGGGTTGGAATATGAGGAGAGACTGAGTAGGCTGGGATTATACTCAATGGAATTCAGAAGAATGAGGGGAGATCTTACCGAAACATACAAGATTATGAAGGGAATAGATCAGTTGGAAGCAGGGAGGTTGTTTCCACTCGCAGGTGAAACTCGGACGAGCGGGCACAACCTCAAAATAAAAGGAAGCAGATGTAGGACTGAGGACAGGAGGAACTGATTCACCCAAAGGGTTGGGAATCTGTGGAATTCCCTGCCCAGTGAAGCGGTTGAAGTTACCTCGCTGAATGTTTTAAAGGCAAGGCTGGATAAATTTATGAACAGTAAAGGAATTAAGGTTTGTGGTGAGCGGGCGGGAAAGTGTAGCTGAGTCTCAAAATGATCAGCCATAATCTTATTGAATAGCGGGGCAGGTTCGAGGGGCCAGATGTCCTACTCCTGCTCTTAGTTCTTATGTTCTTATGTTATAATGTTATAGTGCCTCACAAACGATTTTTTAAGGCGATTGACTTTGCATTACCAAAGACGCGCGCGCCAGCAGTTCTGAGGAAGGATCACCTGACCCGAAACGGTTGCTCTTTTTTTTGTCCTTCACAGATGCTGCCAGACTTGCTGAGCTTTTCCAGCAACTTTGTATTTTTTCCTGATTTGCAGCATCTGCAGTTCTTCTGGTTTTTACTGTTTGTTTTGGTATTTATTTACAGGGGGCTCTTTATTTATAGCTCGCTCTGTCTTTTAGGGTCTGTTTGTAAGGGGCCCTGTTTTACGGATAATTTACAGGTCGGCATGATGTTGGGGTGTATTGACAGGTGCTCTGTGTTTTCGACTTTATTTAGAGGGAGCACTGTGTTTTACATTCTCCTTCCGAGGGCATCTGTTTTAGAGGTCATTTAAAGGTGTCTGTGTATTTGAGGTTATAATTGCAGGCGGTTCTGTTTTAGGGATTATTTGAATTAAGCTCCTTGTTTTACTGTTTATTGAAAGGGGTCTCTGTCTGAGGGTTTGTTTAGAGGCGTCTCTGAGCGTTTACTTACTGGAGGCACACAGTTTTAGGGAGGATTTGAAGGGTGCACTGTGTTTCCGGGTTTATTTACAAGGAGCTCCACATTTGACATGTAATTTACATGGGGGTCTGTCTTTTATTGTTTCTTACTGGGGGCTCCGTTTTACATTTTACTTCCTGAGGAACCTTTCTTAGGTTATATGTAAAGGGGTCTCTGTGCTTGAGAGTGTAGTTACAGGTAGCTCTGTTTTTATCATTTGTTTAAATGAGGCTCTGCGTCGGAGATTATTAACAGAAAGCTTTCTGTTTCAGGCTTCATTGCATATAAACCCTAAACACAGACATCCCTGTAAATGAAGCTCTGTGTTGTAAGGGTTTATTTACAGGGGGTTATGTGCCGGGGGCTCTTTGGTTTACATTTTCCTTCATGAGGGACTTTTCTTCGGGTTTATTTAAAGGGTCTCTGTGCTTGACAGTGAACTTACAGGGGCCATTTTTTAACGTTTGTTTAAAAGAGGCTCTGCGTCGGAGATTATGTCCAGGAGGCATTGTGTTTCAAGGTTCATTTACAGGGATGTCTGAGGTTTTGGGTGTACATACATGATGCTGTGTATTTTTGGGATTATTTATAGTGAGCTCCGTGTTTTACAGGTTGCTGAAAGGCGTCTCTGTTTTAGGGTTTGTTTGCAAGAGGCTGTTTATTTCTCGGTAGCTTTGTCTTTTTAGGGTTATTTGTAAGGGGCCCTGTCTTACGGATAATTTACAGATGGCTTGATGTTGGGGT
The DNA here is from genome assembly GCF_021869965.1 of Rhincodon typus. Classification (NCBI taxonomy): domain Eukaryota; kingdom Metazoa; phylum Chordata; class Chondrichthyes; order Orectolobiformes; family Rhincodontidae; genus Rhincodon; species Rhincodon typus. Next base: position 7,322,067 of record NC_063375.1, read on the forward strand.
GAATTGACAGGTGCTCTGTGTTTTCGACTTTATTTAGAGGGAGTCCTTTGTTTTACATTCTACTACCGAGGTGACTGAAAGGCGTCTCTGTTTTAGGGTTTGTTTGCTGGAGGCTGTTTATTTATAGGCAGCTTCGTCTTTTTAGGGTTATTTGTAAGGGGCCCTGTCTTACGGATAATTTACAGGTGGGCTAAGTGTTGGGGTGTAATTAAAGGTGCTCAGTGTTTTCGGAAATATTTAGAAGTAGCCCTTTGTTTTACCTTATACTTCATGGGCAATATATGTTAGAGTTCATTTAAAAGGGTTTGTGTATTTGAGCGAATAATTACAGGTGGCTCCATTGTTGAAGTTTGTTTAAGTCGGACTCTGTGTTTTAGGTGTTATTTACAGTGAAGTCCGCGTCTTACGAGTTATTGAAAGGGGTCTCTGTGTTTGAGGGACTCTGTGCAGTCGGCTCCGTGTTTGAGGGCCAGGAGTACGGCTGAAGCTGGGTTCGGTTTGAGCCTGAGTCTATGGTTAGTACAGGCTGAGGCTAGCATTAGGGCTGAGGGTTATAGTTTGGGTTAGGCTTTGAGCTGAAGTTAGGTTTCGGGCTTAAGCGAGGGTTAGCGTTAGGGCTGAATCTAGGGTTAAGTTTCGGGATATTTCTGAGAGTAGTTAGAAAGAAAGAAGTTCCGCATACCCAGAGCTGGAGTCTACAAGAGACTCGGGATGTATTGAAAGCTGAACAGGTCAAATAGTATTACAGATTCATATGATCCCATTACAAGGAGGCACGACCACAGAACTGACCCGCTGACAATGAGGAATTTGCCTGGTCCTGGCAAGCAATGAAGCACTGTCAGAGGAACAGAACTGCTGGAGAGCATTATAATCAGAGATTCAATACTGAGATAGCCTCATTGTAAGAGGATCAGAACTGAGGAAGTGCCTCACATTTATAGGGTCTGTAATGAGGTAATGAAGCAGTACCAGAGGGTCAGAACTGTTTGGGTGCATTCTTGTGAGACTGTCAATACTGAGGTACTGTAATATTCTCAAGGGGTTAGACTTGTGGGAGTGCCACACGATTGCAGCACTGTGACAATGTCAGACTGAGGCACTCCCTCATTGTCAAATCGTCAGTACCAGAGCTTCAGTACTGAAGCAGTGCCTCATTGTTAACTGGTCCGCGCTGAGGTATTGCAGCAGTGTCAGTGGGTCAGAACTGTGGGAGTGCATCAGTCATAGGGTCAAGACTGAGACTGAGCCTTACTCTAAATTCTTATTGGGGGAGTGCTCCATAACTAAATTACGTAATTTTGAAAAGTGAGGCATCGGCTGAATGTGATCCTCTGACACTTGTGCACTCCTTCAGTACTGACACTACAACATAGAGGGACAGCCTCAAGCGTACCCTCTGACAACGAGGCATTCTCTCAGGACAATAATCTTTAATTGTAAACTAATCTGTAATACTATTTGACCATTAAGTTTACAATACATCCCGAGTCTCCTGTAGAATATGCAGTTGCTTTCCCTCTGGTTCTGTCTCTGACTATGCGAAGCTGCTTTCTTTCTCGCTGCCCCCAGAAATAACCTTACCACAAACCTTAACCCGAGGTTCAGCCCGAACGCTAACCCTTGTGTAAGCTCTGAGCCTAACCTCAGGGCAAACCCTCACCGTAAGTTTCGTGTCAGGCCGAACATAATCCATAACCCTCGGCCCCAGCGCTGACCCGAACGTCCCCTCACAAATAAACTTTGAAAAGATAGACGTACGTATAAATAACAGTCTCCGGTAAATAAACCCGAAGACAGAGACGCCTTTCAGTAACCTGTAAAACACAGTTCACTGTAAATAATCGCTAAAACACAGGGCATCGTGTACAGATACCCTAAAACACAGATAGCCCTGTAAATGAACACTGAAACACACAGCCTCCTGTATATATTCTCCGACGCAGAGTCTCATTTGAAAAAATGCTAAAAACAGAGCCACCTGTAAATATACCTTTAAGCACATAGACCCCTTTATACATAACCTAAGAAAGGTCCCTCAGGAAATAAAGTGTAAAAGACACAGCCCCAAGTAAGAAACCATAAAAGATCGAGTCCCCTCGAAATAAAGTGTAAAATATGGAGCTCCCAGTAAATGAACCCTGAAACAGTGCCCCCTGCAAATCCTCCCTAAAACTAAGCCTCCTGTAAATAACCTCTCAGAGGCGACCCTAAAACACGGACCCTCCAAATAATAAAGCCTAAAACAGAAGCCCAATGTAAATCAACACTAAATAACACAGCGCCCGGTACAGCACGGCGAATTGTTCGGATTGAGATAGTACATCATAGTCTGAGGCAATGCCTCTTTGATAACGAGTCAGTAATGGGGAGGTGTAGTGTTGTCTGATGGTCATTGTTGAGGTAGCGCTTCATTGTAATAGGGTCAGAATTGAGGGAGCGCCTCATTGTACGAAGGTCAGGACTGAGGGAGCGCCTCATTGTACTCGGGTCCGGACTGAGGGAGCGCCTCGTTGTCAGCGGGTCAGGACTTGGGGAGCGCCTCATTGTCAGCGGGTAAGCACTGAGGGAGCGCCTCATTGTCAGCGGGTCAGGACTGAGGGAGCGCCTCAGTGTCAGCGGGTCAGGACTGAGCTATTTGAAGTAGGGCAATGAAGGGTATTGGTACTTTTATTGTTTTAAAGTTAGAGAATGCCAGCAAGATTATCAACCCTATATGATTTGATTGGGAAAGGAATTACTAATGACAGCAGAACGTTTAATAGCCTGATTACCACGGCTGGCTCTTGAGATTTCACTATTGCCGGTTTAATCATTCTTTCATTCAATTTCACGGAAGGGCTATTTTGAGAGTAGCTTTCTTAAAGGGAACGATGACCCTATTAAATATGTATCTAACAGAGACGTGGTAATGCAGAAAATTTGTTTGATGTCCCGCACGATATTCAAGTCCTCGGAGACGTTTGTTGAGGGCTGATTAATACTATAATTTTTCATAGTTTCGTGTGACACGATGGATGGGATCGTATTGTTCAGAATAGATTAGAAAATTAACACATACACAGGGATTGACTCTGTTGTAGACACAAGTTTGGACACTGTTAGCAACAAGGGTTCAAACTGTGATAAGGCAGGAATGGGGTGGAAGGAGCATTTTAATTTCGTCTCCCTTTATTAGTAAAAAGTACGGCAAGATAGCAGTTTTATGAATGAACGAATGAAATGCGGTAATAGTAAACACAGTACAGTAATGAGTGGTCAGTAAAGTTATGAATGAATGAGAGCGCGAGAGTGGTCATATGGAGCGCCTGTGGGTGCATTGGCAAAGAGAATCTTGAGTACAACAGTAAAGAGGCTTGTGATATGGTGCCACACAACATCACAGCAAAAGATATTTTAAGGCGATTGACCCTGTATTACTAAAGACACGCCAGCCAGACTTCGGAAGCCTTGTTACGTGCTAACCGATATGAGTAAACAGGACAGACCACAGGATATTCAGGGGCAAAGGTTATCAGATAAACAAGTGACCGCATGAGCGAACGGGTACCGCGTGTTTGAATCCGACTGGTAAATATGTGATGCACCACTATCTCATCTAACTGACTGCTCAGTTAATTGAAAACCAAAGGAACTGCAGATGCTGTAAATCAGGAACAAAAACAAAATTGCTGGAAAATCTCAGCAGGTCTGGCAGCATTTCTGAAGGCCAAAACAGTTAACGTTTAGGGTTTGTGTAAAAGGTGCTCTGTGTTTTGGATTATTTACAGGGGGCTCTGTTTTAGGGTTTCTTTACAGAGGTCTCTGTGTTGTTTGGTTTCTTACTAGCTTCTCTGTCTTCTACATTTTACTTCCCGAGGGACTTTTCTTATGTTATATTTAAGGGGTCTCTGTGCTTGAGTGTATTTACAGGGGGCTCTTTTTCGCGTTTGTTTAACAGAGATTCTGCGTTGGAGATTACTTACAGATGGCTTTGTGTTTCACTGTTCATTTACAGGGATGTCTAAGTTTTAGGGATTATTAATAGTGATCTCTGTGTTTTACGTTTACTTGAAAGGGGTCTCTGTCTTCAGGTTTCTGTACGGGGTCTCTGTGTCTTCTGCTTTCTGTATCCGAGGATCTATGTCTTCGTTAGGAGTAGGGTTAAAGCTAAATTCGGTTTCGGACTAAGGTTATGGTTAGTGTAGGGATGAGGCTTGCGTTGTAGGGCTAAGGGTAGGTGTTAGGGCTGAGGCTAGAGTTCGAGGTAAGGTTAGTGTCAGCGCTGGGACTGAGGGTTATGGTTTGGGTTCGGCCTGAGGTTAGGATTTGGGCTGACGTTGGACTTAGGGTTTACATGAGGGCGAGCGTTCGGGCTGAATCTAGGGCTCGGGTTATGGTTAACGTTATTTCTGAAGGTAGTATGGAAGAAAGCAGCTTCGCATATCCAGAGGCAGAGCTGGAGGAAGAGCAACTGTGTATTCTACAGGAGACACGGGAGGTATTGGAAACTAAACAGGTCAAATAATATTACAGATTAGTTGACAATTAAAGATTATTGTCCTGAGGGAATGCCTCATTGTCAGAGGGTCTGCCTGAGGCTGTCCCATTTTCTTGTATTTCAGTACTGAAGGAGTGCAACATTGTCAGAGGATGAAATTCAGGACTTTACCATTTACTGTATAAATCCTCCCTCGGTTTGACTTTCGAAAGTGCACACCTGTATCTGTATACAATTGTATTTACCAATCCTCAGCCCACTTCCCCATCTGATCGAGAAGCCGCTGTAAATTATGGTAACGTTCTTTGCTATCAATGACATCTCCCACTTTTGCATTATCCACAAACTTACTCATCATGCCTTGTACATTCACATCCAGATCATTCACGTAAGTAACAAATAACAAAGGTCCCAGCACCGACCCCTGTGGCACGTTACTGCTGCAATACCTCCAGTGTGGACCCTTTCACAATTAGGCACTGCTTCAATACTGAAGATCTGACAGTACTGACTATCTGACAATGAGGCACTCCCTCAGTCTGACATTCTCACAGTGCTGCAATCTTGTAGCACTCCAACAAGTCTGACCCCTTTAGAATGAGCCACTGCCTCAAGATTGACCCTCTCACAATAATGCACCACAACAGTTCTGACCCTTTGGTGGTGCTGCATTACCTCAATACAGACCATATACATGTGAGGCACTTCCACAGTTCTGACCCACCTACAATGAGGCGCTACCTCATTATTGACTCTCTGACTCTCCAGCATTCCTATTCCTCTGACAGTGCTTCAGTGCTGGCCTGGAACAGCTAACAGGGTCTCATTTTCCTCATTGATAGTCGGAACTGCAGATGCTGGAGAATCTAAGATAACAAGTTGTAGAGCTGGATGAACACAGCAGGCCAAGCAGCATCAGAGGAGCAGGAAGGCTGACATTTCGGGCCTAGACCCTTCTTCAGAAATGGGGGAGGGGAAGGGAATTCTGAAATAAATAGGGACAGACGGAGAGGTGGATAGAAGATGGATACAGGAGAAGATATTTGGAGAGGAGACAGACAGGTCAAAGCGGCGGGGTTGGAGCCAGTAAAGGTGAGTGTAGGTGGGGAATCAGGAAGGACGGACAGGTCAAGGGGGCGGGATGAGGTTAGTAGGCAGGAGATGGGAATGGGGCTTGAAGTGGGAGGAGGGGATAGGTGGGAGGAAGGACCGGTTGGGGAGGCGGGGACGAGCTGGGCTGGTTTTGGGATGTGGTAGTGGGAGGGGAGATTTTGAAGCTTGTGAAATCCACATTGATAACATTGGGCTGCAGAGGTACCAAGTGGAATATGCGTTGCTGTCCTGCAACCTTCGGGTGGCATCGTTGTGGCACTGCAGGAGGCCCAGGATGGACATGTCGTCTGAGGAATGGGAGGGGGGAGTTGAAATGGTTAGTGACTGGGAGGCACAGTTGTTTAGTGCGAACCGAGCGTAGGTGTTCTGCAAAGCGGTCCCCAAGCCTCCAGTTGGTTTCCCCGATGTCGAGGAGGCCACAACGGTAACAGCGGATGCAGTATACCACATCAGCAGATGTGCAGGTGAACATCTGCTTGATGTGGAAAGTCTTTTTGGGTCCTGAGTTGGGGTTGATTGGGGAGGTGTAGGGGCAGGTGTCACAATTCCTGCGGTTGCAGGGAAAAGTTCCGGGTAGGGTGGGACTGGAGGTAAGTCTGGAGTGGTCCCTCCAGAAAACAGATAAAGGTGGGGAGGGAAAAATGCCTTTGGTGGTGGGGTCGGATTGCAGATGGCGGAAGTGTCGCAGATGCTGCCAGA